>NW_026592666.1:7864854-7910461 GCF_907164565.1 Psammomys obesus | reverse complement strand
CTGAGCATGCTGCTCTATGTGGAAGTCTGGCCCTCTTTGTTCACACACTTGAGATAATACTGGCTCGTGTACATTGCTGATGAGAAAAATAAAGGGAGTGATTGATGAGGGTGTTAGTTTCCTAAGCCACGATTTGGTGGTCAAAACAATACTAACATTCTTTCCTAGGTCTGAGGCCAGATATCCAAAATTGATGTTCCAGTCAAGGTGTTGGCAAAAGAGCACGTACTTCCCTGAAGTTTTAGGTCCATGCTTTTCCCAGCTGCCTGTTGTAACAGGCAAAATCTTTTTCCTTTTTGCATTCTAGAGTTTATGTAGACTGTCAAGAAAGACAGACTGACAGGTGATAGGCAGATTGGTTTCATTTACTAATCTTTACATATGCACAAGCTCCTGTGAGAAAGATGAAGACTTGAAGAGGCAGTGAAGGCTGAAAGCTCAGGTGAGTGCTACTTTCTGTTTGCCTTTGGTGGTGGGGAGCAAGCCCAGGCCTTGGTTGTGCTGGGCACACACTCTGCTGCCGAGCCACACCCCACAACTGAAATGGGTGTATTCTGAGAAGTACATTGGAATTGTGGCCTCTACCCACAGCATTATGCCTTGTTGGACCTGGCAGAAGGCCTGGCTGAGAGAGGAGCTGAGCACCTATTGCCTGATAGTTATAAGTGTCCTGTACTTTGTTTTATATTCAGTGGGCCAAGGTTGTCTATATTTCTTGTTCCTTTTTAAAAAATGTAGTTATTTATTCTCTCTCTCTCTCTCTCTCTCTCTCTCTCTCTCTCTCTCTCGTGTGTGTGTGTGTGTGTGTGTGTGTGTGTGTGTGACAACTTGTTGGAGTTGATTCTTTCTTTCCAGCATGTGGGTCCCAGGGATTGAACTCAGATCTTCAGTGTTAACAGCAAGCACCTTTACCTGCATAGCCATCTCCCCAGCCTGTGTGCTGAGTTTTGCAAGGCTAGGACTTGAGATTAGTGGCTCTGATGAGGCAGGAGGACAACAGCACACCAGATGTGAACAGTTGGTTGCAGTTGGGGAATTGCCGCTGTTTGGTAATTCTTGGGAGTGGTTCCACTCCACTGTCATCTCCACTGAGCTGCAAACACACCAACTAGCATTACTCCCAGCATGCAACCCGCATTTTGGATTGACTTCAAATAATGGTCATGAGTGGGAGCCACGTCTCACTGCTGTCAAGGGAAGCGCTCCATGGAAATTCCGATCTCACTCTGGAATTCCTGGGTTTTTCTCTGAGGTGTGTGTGAGGCGGAGGCACAGGTGGACGCTGGAGGCTGGTGCACTTGCTGATTTCACATGGCCCTTTCCAGTTCTGGAACCAGACTCATCACATCAGCCCGACAAGGGCGTATATGCAGGTGTTTCTATGTGTGAGCCTCTTGGGGGCTTGCTCTCCAAAGGGACTAAATAGGCCTTAAGTGTTCAGTATGAGTGTTTGATTCTAACCAGAATTGTCCATCTGTTCAACACTCTCAAGTCAGAGGCTGGTGAATGGAAATAGGGTTATTCAAAAGGCAGACCTGAAGAACGCGCCATGTCAGAAATCTGTTTCGGGAGATGTAGAGTGGTCTTTGTGTAAGGAGTATCTTATTATGTACAGGCACCGTGTGTGTGCCTGCTGGCTGTACGTGCTGTGCCATGGCATGTGTGTGGGTTAGAGCACAGACTGTGGGAGTCAGTTCTCTCTTCCACCATGTAGGCCCTGGGGATCCAACTCCTTGCCTTCTTTCCAGTTGGTAGCAAGTGCCTTTACCTGCTGACCTTTACCCGCTGAGGCATCTCAGTAGTCTGAGAAGTTGTAGAGGAAAACGGAGCTACAATGAGATGGCAGAGAGAGGTCAATGCAGTGGATGATGTCATCCTCTTTTCTGAGAGGAGCCTCAGCCTCACAGTATGCTTTCATCTCTTGCAAGTTTGAGTAGAACCCAAAGAAGAACTTGTTTTCCACAAGACGGTTAGGAAGGGAGGGGGAGCAGTGGGCATTTTTAGGTGAGCCCCAGCTCTACAGTGGGGATGAAGTGAGCACTGCCAGAACCCCTTCTGGGTAGTTTGGTAAAGCACAGATTGCTGAGTTGCTACCAATGTGTTGTTGAGTAGGTGTCAGGTGGGCTGTGACGGTGTCTGTATTGATGCTGCTGGTCCACGGACCACACTCTGAGCAGCCCTGTGCATTGGGATCGTGGGGGAGAGGTTAGAAAGCGGGGCTCTCAGCTGGGTTCAGAGGACACGTGGGTTCTTCTAACGAGGCCAACAAAGGGTGGGCATTCCAGGCAAACCGTGGGGAAGGTTGATTGTAGAGCTCATTTTGGAGACCTGACCACTGGCTATAGTGAAGAGAAGGGGAAGCTTGAGGAATGGAGTGTCAAAGCGAGTCCAACATTTTGACATTTTATCATCTGCTAAGTTCATAGTGAAGAACGATATCATCAGGGCCTGTAAGATGGCTGAGTGATAAGGTATTTCGCTACCGCATCTGACAACCATCCCTGAGATCACATGGTGGAAGAAGAGCATTGACTCCTAAGATTGTTCTCTGACCTCTACATGTAGGGCTGTAAAAACTAAAAAGATGTTCAGTGGAGTTGCACACACGGAAACTTGCACACATGGAAACACACACACACACATACTGTTTTAAGTACGTGAGTTTTCGCTGGGCCACCTTCATAGCTGTTTTGAGCTGTATGCTGGCTGAGAGTTGGACATCCCTGTAGAGTACATTTTGTGTGTCTGTGAAAGTGCAGACATTTCCCTGCAAGCTAATAGTGTCCCTTATCCTAACCTTTCAAACAGACCCTTGACTCCCTGAATGAAGCTTTTGTGTCAAAAATGGGTTTGTAGGTTGTTGTGCAGTAGAATCATCGAGAATCAGAAGGAAGGAATGCGGTGAGCAGATCCAAACAGGAGCTATCTAATGGTTGTAGCCACATCCAGGTCCAGGAAGCTTGTGACTTGCAGAGATCACTGTAGCTGCATCTACAGGGACAGTTAGTTCTAGGCTCCCAGCCTCTACTGCTATTCATCCTGGAGAATCTGAGGACTCAGGTATTAAAATTCATATCAAAAGCCCAGCACTTGGGAGGGAGAAGCAGGTGCATCTCTGTGAGTCAGAGGCCAGCCTGGTCTACACAGTGAGAGTTTCAGGGTAGCAACAGCTAGGCAGTGGGATCCTGTCTCAAAGAAAGAAAAATCCATACCAGAAGAAATTGTTATTTTGCTCAGTTGCATTCTTGGCTGGAGGAGTTAGTTACTCACCTTTAGAATCCTAGGAGCAAAAGCCCATAATTTGCAGACCCTCTAGTTGAACCAATGACTGCATAATAACTTTCTCAGCTGAAAAGAGCTTTGACTCTTAAGTCCTGGGTTTGCATTCCCTTTGGGCGCACAAGTCTTTGATTGTGAAGTCTGGAGCCTGGTGTCAATGTCCAGTCTTCCTGAAGGGGAAGGAGGCAGTAGAGGAGGAGGGTGGGATCATTTCCTCACTTAGATGTTCTTTTGTTGAACCTGTGTTTCTATCAGGATGGGTTGGACAGTCATGGGACTAATGAGAGACAGGCTTCCTGCATAGGAGGTTCCTTTAGAATAAATGTAGGTTATTTGCTCTCCCACAAAACTGTCCGGCCTAATTTTTAAAAAAAATCGTTTTTTTGAAAGTTAGAATGCAAAATACTGTGATTATTAAGGTATTTTCATATATATGTTATTTACTTTGATTTTTTTTTTTTTTTTTGAGACAGGGTTTCTCTGTGTAGCCTTGGCTGTCCTGGACTCACTTTGTAGATTAGGCTGGCCTTGAACTCACAGATATCTGCCTCCCCGAGTGCTGGGATTAAAGGTGTGTGCCACAGCACCTGGCTTATACTTTTTCTTAGCCCACCCCTCACCTCCACTCTCATTGGTCCCCTCTTCCTCTAAACAATCCATGTCACATGTTTTCTATTCTGCTTCTTCCCCTCCCCCACCATCTTTTTTCTTTTCTTCTCCTGCCTTGAGATCCCTTTCTTTCATGTCACGGTTGCCTCTCTTTCTGTCTCAGATCTAGAGTTTACATGTGAGAGATGTGAATGACTACCAAGGCTGGTTGATAGAATTTTAGTTGTGCAGAGAGGTTGGAATGTTGCGAGTCTACACTCTAATTATGTTTTTAGCATCTTTAACCCCTGTATAGGCCACTTACTGACTTCCTCTATATGTCGCCTGCTTTGTGACTATTAGGTAAATCCTTTGGAAGGTGTGCCAAGACCCTTAGTTTCCACCAACTTAAGGGCAGAGGATGCTGTGAGACAGCATCTAAGGCCATAGCAGAATTGCCCATCTTACTGTAACTGCCTACTTGCTGCACCCACCAATGTATATAAAAAGTGTTATTTTTTTGCCCTTTTTGTTCCATTGTTATTTGGGAAAATCTAAATGTTTCCCAGGCCATGGACACTCATATTTGGCTTCTGAATAAATTCTCTTTATAAAAAAGCTTATTTTGATTTATGTGTATGTGTGGGTGTATACACATGTGAGTGCAGATGCCCAAGGAGGCCAGAAGAGGGCATCACATGTCCTGGAGCTGGTGTTACAGGCTGTTTGAGCCACCTGACAAGAGTGCTGTTGGGAATTGGACTTATGTCCTCTGGAAGAGTACTATTGCTCTTAAGCTCTGAGCCATCTCTCCAGTTCATACACTTCTCTCTTTTGTCTTGTTAGATAATTGGGAACACTTGTTATTTGTCTTCCGGAGCCTGGCATATTTCACAGAGCAGGATGAGTTCTTGTTACATCCACTTTCCTACAAATGTCATGATTTCTCTTTGGGGCTGATAAAGATCCCATTGTGTTTATATACTGTGTTTTCTTGATGGACATTTTGGCTAGTTCTATTTTTGTTTAAGCCGTTGTGAACACAGCAGCAACAAGCGTGGATGTACAATTTCTTTCTGGAGTGTTGATTGAACGAATGAGCTCTGTTGCTAAACATAGGAGGAGTGGTGTCTCGCTGGATAGTGAGCCTGAGTGTCTCTCTCCTGGGTGCTATATGTGGTAATGAAGATTTACATTTCAGCAAGGTAGCAGTGACACTCAAGAGGAAATATGCCTAAGGTGGATCTCTGAGCTCAAGGCCAATCTGGTATATATGGGGGACATAGGACAGCCAGAGTGATATAGTGAGACCCTGTCTAAAGAAGGAAGGAAGTCTGCCTAACTGTGAATGTAGGTATCACAGAGAAAGAGAGACACTTAGTACCTGAGTATCAGCACACAAAGCCCAGTTGCTTGGACTTGGATTCCAGCTCTTGCTTTGGATGTAACTTCTTTGAGTCTTGGTTTCCACACCTGTAGAATTTTCATAGTACAGAAAGTTTACTTCACAGAGTTGCTGTGAGGATTAAGTGCCTGTTTACCAAGTGTTTAGAATAGCCTCAGATGTATAGAATGTGTATATGTGTGGTATATGTATGTGTGTGTGAGAGAGAGAGAGAGCACATGTATAAATCGATATTAAACAAATTCAATTGCTTGTGTTAAAAATTAAGAATGGTGTTTTGAAAAAGTTGATATAAACTTAATGACAATGTGGTATAGAAATGTGTGAGCTGTCTCGAGACACTGTTTACTCTGTTTGCTATTTGTGAGACAGGGTCGCATGTAGCCCAAGCTGCCTTCAAACTTGCATGTTGCAGAGGACAAGCTTCAACTTCTGACCCTTTTACCTCAACCTACCAAGTTCTGGGACCAGTCATGGGCTCCTCTGTTGTCATTCCCCTCCCACCCCTTTAAAAACACACACACACACAAAACTTCTAGTCTTATGTGGCTTATCCTAGAACATTGTAGCTTCTCCTGTTGTGGTTGATGCTGATTGTGAACCTGACAGGTCTAGAATCACCCAGGAGACAGCCTATGGGCATGCCTGTCAGGAAGTTCCCAGACCCATCGACTGAGGTGGGAAAGTTGCTGCAGCATGGGGAAGAGGCCTGCAGCACTGAGAGCAACCGTGTGGGGAGAGAGGACTGCCTTTGGGAGGAGATTCTGGGCATTGTCTTCGGAATTTAGTTGGAATTACGTATTTTGAAAGCTGAAAGCAGGAAGGATCTCACAGAAGGCAGTGTCTACACTTCTCACAGACCAAGTCACAAGGCATTTGTTGGTTTATTTAGTGTTGCTGAGGTGGAATTAGGGAGCTGGTAGGGGCTGGGGAGGTCAGCAGCTCAAGCATGTTCCATCTCTGGGACCCGTGTGAAGAAGCCAAGTGGTTTGGTATGCACTTTCTGTCTTGGCACTGGCATGGACAGGTGGCTCCCAAGACGTGCTGGAGAGCCAGTCTAGCCTGTGAGAGTACCCTTTCTCAAAGTAAGGGTGAGGGCTGAGCTGGCTCGGTGGGTAAGAGCTTTTTCTATGTCTCAGCTACTTTTCCTGTTGATGTTATTTTCTTTCAATTTGTTTATTTTTATGTTATGTACATTGGTGTCTGCATGTATGTCTGTGTGAGGGTGTCTGATCCCCTGGAACAGGAGGTACAGACAGTTGTGAGCTGCCTTGTGGGGGCTGGGAATCGAACCTGTGTCCTCTGGAAGAGCAGCCAGTGCTCCTAACCCCTGAGCCATCTCTCCAGCCCCACTGTTGATGTTATTAAATACTCCCTCCCCCCAAGAAAGCAGCTTTAAAGAGAAAGAACTTATTTGGCTCACAGTTCACTGGCACAGCCCATCATGGCAGTGAAATCCTGGTGGAAGGAACTTTAGGCAGCTGGCTGGTCCTGCGGCACCCAAGCCAGGAAGCAGATACAGTGAGCGCCTGTGCTCACCTTGCTTTCTCCTTTGCAAACAGGGAATAGTTCACGCACAGTTGCGTGGGTCTTCTCACTTCATTGGACTCAGTCAAGACAGTACCCCTCCCCCCAGCATCACCAGAGCCCGGTCACTCAGGTCATTCTTTATCTCACCGAGTTGTAACTGAAATGAACTGTCACTGTGCAAGCAGGAAGGCCTGAGTTAGAACCCTCAGCATCCCTGTAAGAAAAAGCTGGCCATGCCTATAATCCTGGTATTACTCGGCAGATGCAGACAGCCTTCTAGAGCTTGCTAGCCTGCCAGCCTAGCTGAGATGGTGGTCAGTGAGAGGTGAAAAGGTGGAAGGTGAGAGAAGAAGAAATCTGACATTCTTCACAAATACCTGCGTGCACACACACACCACACACACACATGAACACATCCACACACATGCATGTGCACACACACACACGTTTGCACACTCAACACACACACACTGTTGTAAATGTGGCATGGTGTCAATCGCCTGTAGTCCCAACACTTGGCAGGGAAAGGAAGGAGGATTAGGAGTTTAAGGCTAGCCTGGGCTACATAATGAGACCCTATCCTAAACAAAACACAGAAGAGCCAATGTCAGCAGCAACAGCAAAACCCAAACCAAGCCCAGCCCCAGCCATCGAGCCACCCAGCCAAGTAGCAACACAAACCGAAGTGACAGAAGACTGTATAAAAACCATATAAAAACAATGCCCTGTGATTCTTTGAGACTAAAGAGTTTCTCTGTGTAGTCCTGGCTGTCCTGGACTCGTTTTGTAGACCAGGCTGGCCTTGAACTCGCAGAGATCCTCCTGCCTCTGCCTCCCTGAGTGCTGGGACCATAGGCGTCGCCACCACACCCGGCAATAAAAGCAAAGTCTTATAAAGCATTTTCTTCATTACATACCCTGGCATCTCCGAGCAAGGCTCCATGGTGTGTGGCTGTTGCTGGACCACGCACACTGCTCTGTGTGTGCCTGACCATGGACAGAGTTTCTTTTGCGTGTTTCTACCTCTCAGTTCCAGCTGCCTCTTTAAATGGATTCTCAAATTAGATTTTCTTAAAACTATTTTTCCCTTACCCTAGCAACCAGGATGAAGCTTGGGTTTTTAATAATTTAAGAATATTTCCTTGGTATTATTAAATCGCTTTTTCTGCCTTTTCTTCATGGAACTTTGGAGAATTCTAGAGGCCAGGATCTAAGATCATGTGACTGTATGTTGCAGACTAGCGTGGCCTATGATGTAATTCTTCGTTAGGACTGATAGAAACGTTTTTAGCTTGGAGTCCATGTCAGGCACTCAGTACTTCATTGATGTTACCTTGTGTGGTTTTCGTAGTTCGGGAATTCAGTGTGGTCCTCAGACACTTTGCAGATGAGGGCAACTGAGGCACTGAGGTCATGGTTTGGTCCAGGTGCGGCTGCTGGTAGGCGGAAGAAGGAATCCTGTTGGCCCTTCACCTGAGACTCCCACTGTCGGAGCCGTTCTTGGTGTCTGGCTCATCTCCGTTAACTACCCTGTGGCATTCTCGGAGTGAGGACTTGAGTGTGCCTTTTGTAGAGGGCACACACATTTTGATGCCTTCCTGAGTAGGATGCCCTTTGGTGATTGGGCCCCCCTGTAGGTGCCGGGTCTGGCCTGAGAGTTCCTGGAAGGGGTTAGGGGCTGTCACTTTTCACCCTTTCCTGCCTTTCCACGAATATCCGTGCTTGGGCTAAACAGATGCATGTCTCAGCCTGGGGATGCTGGAGAGTCAAGCTGGGCTGACTCATCTGGGAGGTTGGACAGGCTCTGTGTGCCCCTAGGAACTGGCTGGGAGAAGGAACTGCTATTGCAGGTGGCGAGGCTGCCCTAGGGAGAGGAACACATAATGCTGGCTTCTGATAAGGGACGGGGACCCTGACTTTATGTGACAGCATGGACAAGGCCCAGGGTGGACCTTTTGCCCACTGTCTTCCCCTCCCCCGTCCCCTTCCAGGTGTCTCCAGAGGTGTGGGAGAGGGAGCTTGGGGAGGGGAATGAGGTATGAGGCATACCGTGAGGCGCCTGGTTATTTTCGCTTTCTGCCTGGGTGTGGGTGTTTGTGTTGACAGCAGCGGGGGAGGCGGTGATGGGTGCTGGAACACTTGGGTGCCCATGGAGTGGGTAGGAGATGGCGCCTGTGCCAGGCAGGTGACTTGGTGCTCACGTGGCCCTTAGGTGGGACCCCTGAGGCCTTTGCAAGTCTGGGAGAGAACTGTGTTTGCTCCTTGGTGCTGGGAACTGTCTGCTTTTGACCTCCATGTTATATGCCCAGGGCTTTTCAGTACCCAAGGAAGTGAGGCAGTCAGCTTCAATGGCCGTTCTGTGTGGGGGTCATTCTGCCCAGCGTGACCCCGATCACGGCTGGCCTGGCAGGCCTGATGATGCATGTTCTTTATCCCCCTTCAGCTTTACCTCAGCAACCTTCAGACTCACATCTCAGTTCTGTGAGAGGGTCTCTGCTGAAGGGTGCTTGCTCTGTGGCTAGGTTCCATACTGAGGCATTTGTGCTTAGTGCAGTGTTGGGGCCACTCTCTGCCATTTAGCCCAGCGCGGTCAGCATCCTGCAGTGTGTCCCAAATGCCTACAGTGCCCCTGATGTCCACCCACAGGGACAATTGAGAACTGCCCCTGCTGCATTTATTTAAACAGAAAATAAGCCACAGCTGGGTGTCAGTGGCGCGCCTTTAATCCCAGGACTCGGGGGACTGGGGGCAGGCAGGTCTCTGAGCCTGAGGCCAGCCTGGTCTACAGAGTGAGTTTCAGGACAGCCAGTGCTACATAGAGGAAACCCTGTCTCAACAAACAAACAAACAAACAAACAAGCAAACTAACCAACCAACAACTAACAACTAACTAACTCACTCACTCCTCAGGTTATTGAGGCCCAGGTCCTGTCAGTTTGGGGGACGTACTATTTCTTGATTTCAAATCAGAGGCTTGGTTATTGGTCATTAAGGTAAGGGACGCGTGGGTAGAACTTTCAGGTTGGATGTGTGGTCCAGAATTCTGCCTCTCCACTCCCCATAACCTACAACTTTTCCTTGTTCTTTCCTGCATAGGTCCTGAGGGCTGTGCTAATCAAGTACCACAGATGGGACTGGCTTCAGAGAACAGAGATTGATTTCATAGTTCAGAAGGCTCAGATCAGGCATCTGCAGAACCACACTCCCTTCACAGCCCTACGGAAGAACCCTTCCTGCCTCCTTTCAGGCCCATCCTTGCTTCTCTAGCTTCTGGTGGTTCTCAGGGTTGCAGCTTTGCCTCCTTCTCCACAAGCTCTTCCCAGGGTCTGTGTCTGTCCAGTTATTCTCTCCATTATGACAGCAGTCATTGGAGGAGGGCCCATCTGAACTCAGTATGATGTCATCCCCATGACTGCCAAGATTGTATTTCCAAATAAAGTCCTATTTGTGGTTGTAGGGGTTAGGGTTTCATCCTGCCTTAAAAAAATAACTCTTTTTAGATTTGTTTTTACTGGACATGTATGGATGTTTTTTCTGCATGTATGTGTGTGCGCCATGTGTGTGCAGTGCCTGTGGAGGGCAGAAGAGGGTGTCAAATTCTCTCTGGAACCGGAATTAGACATGGTTGTGAGCTGCCATGTGGGCACTAGGAATTGAACCTGGGTCCTCTGGAAGATTGGTCAGTGCTCTTAATCACTAAGCCATCTCTCCAGACTCTCCAGACCTCAGCTTGTCCTTTTGAGGCATACCTAGTTACCCTTCAGTATAGCTCATTCTGGGATCACCGCTCCTGTTGTGTCTTCCTGTGACGTGAGTTCCTGCTGTGAGCTAGCCGCTGTTTCTGTCACTTTCACTATTGTCCAGGTGTTGTAGGCAGGAGTTTGCTTGTCCTTTGATGTATGTCCCATCTCCCTATTACCTAGTGGTTCCAGCCTGTGGGTTTTTTACTACGACGGGGGTTGCATATCAGATATCCAGCAGATCAGATATTTATGATTCATAACAGTAGCAAAATTAAGGTTATGAAGTACTAATGAAATAATTTTATACTGGGGTCACCATAACATGCAGAACTGAATTGGAGAGTTACAGCATTAGGAAGGTGAAGAACCAGTGTTGTAACCACAAAGAAAACCGTTGTACATGATTGGTTATATCACAACTAATCAGTCAAGAGCCAGTGTTTAATACGTATCAGGCAGATACAAAGGTTTGTCTGTTCTGGTTGAGGTAGGTGCTGGTAGTTGAATCCAGGGCCTCATGTTTGCTAGGTCAGGTCTCTTGTGGTAGGTGACATCCTCAGCACCATATTCAGGCAGGTATAACACAGAGCTGGTAAGGTGGCTTATCAGGGAAAGCAGTTGTCAGCCCAGCATGGTGACTCATGAACAAACCGTGCTACATATACACCATGAAATGCTGCTGCACCTTGACGGAGGGGTTCTCACAGTGTCCCAGTGTGGATAGCTCTGAAGATCACTAATTTAAAGGAACAGGATACAAAGAGAGAAAGACTGGACAGCCCCACTCACATGAGGAACCTTAAGTAGTCACACTCAAGATAGTTCTGGATGGATTCAAAGTTGAGGAAAGATAATGGTCGTGGTGATGATTGCAGATCTAAGTGAATGTACTTTACCTCACCAGCTGTACTCTTTTTTTGCTTGATGTGTGTGCGTGTGTGCGTGTGTGCCTGTGTTTAAGGGCACCCTTTGTGTACGCACTTCTGGAGGCATCATCATCAATGGTTTTCGTCTGTGGCTTTTCATCTTACTGTTTGAGATGGGATCTCTCAGTGTACCTGGAGTGGAACTCACTGATTGGCCAGACTGGCTGGTCACTGAGCCACAACAGCCTTCTGTCTCCCCCTGGCAGTGCTGTGACCACGTGGCAGACACGCCCAGCTATTTATATTTAGGTGGATGTTCAACTCAGGTCCTCCCAGTGAACCCTTTACCTACCAAATCATCTCCTTAGCCTCTTGTTTGTTTAAAATAGTTTTTAGAGATGTTCATTTTATGTGCACATATGTGTATGTACCATGCATGTGCCTGCTGGTGCTCACAGTCAGAAGAAGGCATCAGATCCCCAAGGACTGGAATTCCAGATGGTTGGGAGTTGTCATGTGGGTGTTGGGATTTGAACTGCAGTCCTCTGGAAGAGCAGTGCCCTAAACCATGGATCCATCTCCCTAGTCCCTGTTCTTGTTTGTTTTTGAAACAGGCTGTTGTGATATTGTCCTGCCCGGTCTGGTACTTCATATGTAGTCCAGGCTATTCTCAAGCTTGAGATCCTTCTGCCTCAGTCTCTTGAGTGCTGGAATGTCACTCATTGTCACTGTTTGAAATGATGAATTTTAAGCTGTGAACACTTTCCCACAAAAACTTAAAAGGAAAAGGAAAAAAAGATGTGTGCATGAAAGAGAGGGACAGAAGAGAGACAGAGACAGGGAGAGAGACAGACAGACAAACAAACAGGGTAGGGGTGGAGGGATGGCGACAAGAATGTTTGTAGAGAGCACCATAGAGGGAAGGGAAGTGAGTTCTGACCTGTAAAGCAGACTGAGGCTGGCACCTGCTGAGGTAGGAAGTAGTTGGGCAGGGCGGAAGGCCGGTGAGGATGGCCATCATTCTCAGGGCTGGGCCGGGTGTAATCAGAGCTCTGTCTGCAGCAGGCTATGAGGCTGAGGACAAATCATCATCTATTGTGGGCACTGGCCTTGTGGAGGAGCGGGGGAGCGGTCACTGAAGGCTTTCCCAGCTCAGAGAGCTTCAGAAGTTCTAAACATCGGGAGAGGTAGTCACTGATTGCCTCCTCCTCCTCCCCCTTCATAAAAGCTGCACTCAGCGTGTGCCGTCCTCATTCTGAAGATTCCAGATGGGTTTGACTGAAGCAATCATGTTAGGTCAGGAATTCCCAGTGTTTGTAAATGGCCCCAATTCATTTGTCCTTACAATGTATATTTTTTTCATCTCTCTTTACTCCCCAAGTTCTCCAGTTGCCAAGGCATCTAGTTTTAGAATTTCCTTGGCCCCCCTTTCCCTTTCTGTTAGCACTTAGGCTTGGGTTCTAATTATTCATGTGGATTTTACCTGCTGCCCATCGCTATTCCGTGCATGCCATTGCTCTGTACGGTGGCACTGCAAAGTGGACTCGTAGTCTCTTTTTTACATATATATATATATATATATATATATATATATATACATATATATATATATACTTTTTTACAAGTATATATATATATATACTTGTGTATGTGTACACATCTGTGTGTATGTGTATATGTGTGTGTGAACCTGTGTGTGTGTGTGTGTGTGTGTGTGTGTGTGAGTATATCTGTGGGTATATCTGAAGGCCAGAGGAAGATATTGAGCATCCTTTGGCACGCGTTTCTGTGGCCAGCTTTCACTGGGTGCTGGGGGCCTGAACCCAGGTCCTCATGCTTGCCCAGCAAACACTGTTTTCCACTGAGCCAGCTTTTGGATTTTCGGCTGCCTTTGTGAGCTGAGAGGAATGGGCACCGTTCTCAGCATGGCTTCTGAAGTGGCGAGGTGAAGAACTGTGCCTCTGTGAGCCTCCTTCCTGGATAATGTTACAGAGCAGGTCACCCCAAGGATTGGATCCCTTGCTCCTCGGTGGGTGTGCCCACTCTTCAGGCTCGGTGAAATGGAAATCAGACCTCCTTTGCCTACAGATGTAGCTCCTGGTGGGCTTTCGCTCACCACAGTCCTGGTTGCCCCACCGAGCATTTCTAGGCAGGCAAGAACCTATTGATTCCTTAGCGAGTCAGGGCAGCTGACACACTAATTGCCTGGGAGAGGTGCCGTGGTCCTCCGGAAGAGCCAGGCTTCTGTTCACAGTAGACTGTGGAGGGACTGAGAGGAGAGAATTGATCTTTTATTTACCTGAAACTGATAGCTGATAAGAGTAGCAGACATCTGCTCAGAGAAAGGGCGCAGGATGGCCCTAGGCCTTCCATTAGTGGAGTACTCTGCCTATGGAATCAACTTTAGAATTTTGGTGTTGGAAGGGGCCTCATATTTGAAAGTTGAAAACAAACAAGCAAATAAACACTTGGCTGATACCTTTGGCCAAGTAAGCCTTCCATGGAGGGGTCTGTGAGTAGGCTCTGCCTGTGCACACTGAAAGCTATGAGTCTTAGGCGCTGAGTTTCTTGTGCTGATCTCTTAATGAAACCTTCAAGAACTTGGTGTGAGGGAAACAGGAAAGAGACCTGTTCATAATGCAAATAATATGGAAGGTGCTTAGTGAAGTCTCCAAATACAGAAACATATGACATTTGTGAAGAGACACACGTCTGGTTCAGCAGGTCTCACTGTCTCAGATGCGTTTGGAGTGGCTTGTGGAGTTGACCCTTCAGAAGGCATCTTCACACTAACCAGACTCACCTGAATAGACACAAGCAGGTTGCCTGGATGAGTACCCACAGGAGTTCCAGCAGGAGCACTGCGGATCAGGGTAGGAATTGGGTAGACCCTTGCTTTCGAAGCCAAGGGATCAAACTTTCAACAGTTTCTCCCAGAATGCAGGCGTCAAGACCTCACTGATGCGCCCTGTGTGGGCCCAGCTAGCTGTTGAGGCCTCCTTCACTCTTCGTTTTGTACGTGCATGGGTTGGCCAGGAGCTGTGAGCAGGCTTCCTGCTGTACCCGTGTGTTCACCACATGTGTGTTCTCCACAGGGCAGAGGGTAGAGAGCTGATGTGAACTGGTTTGTGATTTTGGGCCATTTTCAGTGTTCTTGTCCATGAAATAGGGACAGAGCGGAGGAGTCCCCCACCAGTGGGGGGCTCTGCTCTGCAGTGCTGTGTGTGCTTGTGTGCATGTGGATGGAGGAGGCTCTGTGGAGGCTTCCTGTAGCGCCCTTCCCCCCTCTTTCTGGAGATAGAGTTTGTTGCTGTACGTGTATGGCCAGTCTGGTTGGCCAGTGGACTCCAGGGAGCAAGCCTCTCCCCAAAGGCTGGTTTCCCAGATGTGTGCTGCTGTGTCAGCCGTTAGGTGAGTGATCAGGGTTTGAACTCAGGTCCCAATGATTGTACAAGCCCTTTACCCTCTGAGCCATCCACTCAGTTCATCTTTTTTTTTTTTCTTTCCCTACTCCCTTAGTTTTGATTCAGTTCCAGTATGAGGCAACTTCATAATCATAACTCAAATAAGAGACTTGATTTCAAAGGCTCCTTGGCTTCACTGACTGCCACTGAGCTGCCTTTGCTCTCTCTGAGATGGCGATGCAGAGAAATGGCAGCAGCCAGGACTGGGGTTTGGCCACTTAGATTAGCAGCAATTCCCACCAGTTAGGATCCCTGTGTAGTGAAGTACTGCAGGGTGAACCAGGAAACTGCAGACTGATGGCCCAGCCCCAGGCATTTTAGGATGACTTCCTGAAGGAGGCAGAAGCCGCTGTCACCTGACCCACGGCCTCACACCCCTGCCTCCTCTCCAGCCAAGGTCCCACCCGGTGTCTGTTGTCCTCGGGGAGGTGCTGCTCTTGACTTGAGGGTGGGAGGTAAGGGGACTGTAGAAAGGGGTAGGAGTGGGTAGACGTGGCAGTCTGCCTTCTTCCTGCAGGCCTGTGTCCCGGCTGGTATTTCCCCATTGCTGTTTTCTGAGGCATGTCGCCCGGAAGACTGGTTTGGTAACCTTATTGGAACTGGGACTGTTGACTCATCAATTCCGAAGCTGAATTCCTTGACACTGGAACTTTCCTATGAGCTCCCAGGTCAGCTAGCTGAAACTAGAATTGGTGGAAGGGAGATGGGGAGGAGAAGAAACAAGATGGCGGGCCATGCCTTCAGTCTTACTCCAGTTGCCTGGTGTTGTTCAGCCCATTGGACCCACATAGCTAAGTAAATGCTTTTTTTTTTTTTTTTTTTTAAATCTGATCCTAATGACTAGTCAGCTCTGTGTGATGGGAGGTACCAGGTCAAGGTGGAAGATCACAGGGCTTGGTTTAATGGTTCAGAACCAAGAATGCTCTCTTTTCCATTTATCTGTGCAGACCAAAGTGAGCAAAGCCTGCTTCTCCCCCTTTCCCTTCCACCCTGATTGACCTCACCTGAGGGGTGCTGAGAGCAGATATATCAAAAGTTCAAGCCTTCCTTTATCCTAGTCCACTTCTAACAAGAGATTGCTACCACTGTTTGAGGGGACTGTGTGGGTGCAAGCCATCCTCTTCAGTGTGTGTGTGTCTAAGGGGGTGGGCCTGACCTTTGTTTGTATTCCAGACCATTCTTTAGCTGTCCCTCACAAAACAGTGTTGTTTCTCCTACAAAGGCCTGCTATTGAAGACAGACCTCCCTGGCATGTTACTCCATTAGCTGTCTTTGTAAAAGTTCCATTTCCTGAAGCCATTCAGGAAATTTCCTTCAAAGAGGTGGACTGGGAAAGGAAGAGACATCTGTTTCCTGGGACGGCCGTGAGGATTAGCTGAAGCCTGGGCAGCTGAAAGCAGATGTTTGTTCATGTATTGCTGGAGGCTGGGGTCCAGCAGCCAAGCGGCGGCTGGGCTGGCTCGGTCTTGGGCTCTGCAGGGCTCCTCTTACTCCCTTGCAGCCTGAGATGGCAACCCCTGGCTTGTGGCTGCATCATTACCATCTGTTCCCTCCCTCACAGAGCTGTCATCTTGTGACTGTTTCTCCTACTTGGTTTATGGTTTCAGGCCCAATGGGGCCTGAAGGCCCAGCCTACTCTAGCACAAACTCTTCTCAGTTTGATCGTCTCACCAGGCTCTTTCCAGATAAGATCGCATTATAGAGCATTGGCCATTAGACTGTAAACTTACAAGGCTGGGGATGGAGTTGATTAGGCAGAGCTCTTGAGTGTTAAGGACGGGACTTTAGATCCCGGGTGATACTGCAGCAGGCATGCTGGCCCGTAGAGAGTGATGATCATGGAAGATGCCTGACCTTATTTTTTGGCTCCCACACACAAGTGTGCATACTCATCCACATGGTTGCACACACACACGCACGCACATACATATGCAAAGAAAAACAGTGCTTCAGTGTACTAAATTTTGGGACACAGTTCAACTCCTAACAGATTTTTTAAAATTAATTCAATGTTTTTAAAAAAGATGTATTTATTTTCTTTTACCTGTGTGAGTGTTTTGGCTGCATCTATTCATCATGTGCATGACCAGTGCCCACAGAGTTGAGAAGAGGGCATCAGATCCCCTAGAGCTGGATTTACAGATGATTGTCAGCCACCAAATGGGTGGGAACCAAACCCAGGTCCTCTGCAAGAGCAGCAAATACTTTTACCCACTGAGCCCTGTCTTCAGAGCCCCAAAGCGAGGGTTTATGTTCTGAGTGTGATGCAAATTAGTAGAGAAGAGCAGCGCTCTTGGCTGAGGGTCTGTTGTATACAGGTACCATGTTAGGCACTTTCACCTTTGACCTCCTCAGGTAGCTTTCATCATTTCCATGTCATAGGTGAGAAACTAGGTCTCAGATGTAAAGTGGCCGGCCCAGTTCTGGAGGGAGCTGGGCTGAAGTCCAGGTTTCTTGGGGCTGTATGTTTTTCTCTTTCTTCGTCGCTGCTGTCCATTCTGGCTGAAGAGGATCTCCCACATCCACCCTCTCCTGAGTGTCCTTTGGCCACTGCAAATACACCCCAGGGAGATGGGGTGAGTCAGCCCCAGCTGAGGTTCTGTTTCTGATGTTTTTCTCCCTAGCTGAGGCACAGGCTTCCTGCCTGTTTGTTCCCTGACAGACAGGGCTGTGGATTTGACTGCATAGGTAATTCTGAAGTTCTAGGGGTGACAGCCCCTCTTTGGTCATCCAGTGGCTTGCCCTTTCACTATCTGCCCCTTTTCAATCAGAAACACCATTATGTGTCTGATACCTGATACTTATGGTAGCTTTCAGGTGCCCAGGGGAACATTCCAGAAAACAGTGGGGGCTGGGAGTGGAGCCATGGTGGTGGCTCTGAGCATGACTGTGGGTTTCGGGGGGAGGAATGGGGGTAAGAAAGGGAGGCAGGTGCATAGAGAGATGGGGAGGGACAAAGATACCTGGGGTACCCTGCCTGATGGGAAAGACAGATGAGCTTTCTACCTCCCTGTCTGGTTTCTCAAGGCAGTAGTAACATCTTGTGTGTCTGTCTGTCTGTCTGTCTGTCTGTCCACCCGTCCATCTGTCTGTCCTGTGCCAAGATTGAGCCCAGCACCTGCACATGTTAGCCGGGTGCTATGCTGCTAAGCTATGCTCCCTCATCTTTGTGCCTTTCGGTTGGTACCCAAGGTCAGGTGCAGTGCCCATGAAGCTCAGCGAGGAGCTTTGGGGTGGGCAAACTGCAAACCATCCGAACTGCTGGTTGTTGAGATCGCCTTTGATCAGTTTGAACCCTCTTTAAAATACCGCTTAGACTTAATTTCTTCTGTCTTCCATGAGTCTCCACGAGGTGACGTGTAGGTCAGTCTCTTTAAGGTGGGCAGTTGCCCAGGGGAGGTGAGTGCTGTTGTGATTCAGCTTATCCTGAAGAGGAGGGGTTTCTAACGACCTTCAAACTTGCCCACTGCCAAGAGCAGGTGCAGCAGTTGGATGGAGGACAGATGACCCAGTGTCACCTGATTAAGACTTGGAGGTGGAGATTCTGCTTGAGGAAAGAGGCTGTGGGGAGCTGTCTGGTATAAGGAAATTATGTAATTTATTTTATGAGTGAATTCTATCCAGTTATGCAGAAACTTGATAGAACATCCCTTATTGCCTATTGCTTTACTCACCTGGAGTGAATCCTTTCTGAACAGATCACCAGTCTCGGTGATGGACAGGGTCATAGGTGGGCAATACCCTGCCAGGTGGCCTTTATCCTGCTTCTTGTGTTTCTTCGGTTGAAGTGACCTCAAAATGCCTTCCTGCTCTCTGTTTTTCAAGAGTTTTCAAAGTGCTTTTGTTTGTTTATACTTAAAGTAGGTATTATGGTCACATGGCTGAAAATTAAAAAAAAATACATAAAAGAAAATCTCTCTTCTATACTCTCACTCAGCTAACCTGTTATCATGGAGTCAGTTCAGGTGACCAGTTTCTTACGTGGCCCTGGCTGTGCTGCCTGCAAACAATGGCATCTCTCAGTCAGTGTCTTTCTCCCATTGAGTGCTTACACATAAAGCTTCTCTCTGTGTGGATGCACATGTGTGTGGGTGTGCACATTGTTATGGAGACCAGAAGTCAGCCTTGAGTGTGTGTCAAGACAGTTTTTGGAAATCGGTTCTCCTTCCATGATGTGGCTTCCAGGGATTGACTAAAGTTGTCAGGCTCAAGAGGATCTCTTACCAGCCCACAGCCGTCAGATACGCTAGGCTGTCCAGCTAGTGTCCAGTGAGCACCAAGGGTCCTCCTGTCTCCACCTCCCCTGCACTGATTGAAAAGGCTTATCATCATGCCTGGCTCTGCAACATGGGCTCTGAGGATTGAACTCATGTCCTCAAGTGTGCAATTAAAGCATTTTACTGTCTTCCCAGCTCAATTTAAAGATCATTCCAGTGCACAAATATCTTCCTTTTTCATAACCATTAGAATTGTCATCATTTCAAACTTACAAAAGAGTTACAAGGCTAGTGTAAATGCTGTATGTTGCTGTGGTTTTAGTGTCCCCCACTGTTCAGGGGTTGCCCTGTTGTGGACGGTTTTAGAGTCCCCCACTGTTCAGGGGTTGCCCTGTGGTGGATGGTTTTAGAGTCCCCATTATTCAGGTGTTGCCCTGTGGTAGACAGTTTTAGTGTCCCCCACTGTTCAGGTGTTGCCCTGTGGTGGATGGTTTTAGATCCCCCCTTTTTGAGGTGTTGCTCTGTGGTGGATGGTTTTAGAGTCCCCATTATTCAGGTGTTGGCTCTGTGGTGGATGTGGGGCTTTCAGAGCTGGTAGCTCATGAAGGCTTCTGTTTGGGAATGGGGTCAAGTTGACGGCGGTCAACTGTCTTGCCCTTCTGTGTCCTGCCAAGCCAGGGACATCACGTTTCCATTATGGGAGATGCAGAACACTGAATATTCTATTGTCATGGTCTTGGACTTATGCCACAGTCTCCAGAATTGTTAAGACAATGGACTCTGTTCTTTATAAATTACTTAGCCTCTGGTATTTTATGGAATAAGATATGATACTATCAACCTAAATCTCTCAGTGTTTACATTTTCTCTATTTGTTTTGTAATTTCCCTCCATGCATATAAATATATTCCCACACACATTTGCACCTGACACAGTTATTTTCACACACATTTATATATATGCACACTCACACCTACAGACCTACTTCTGAGTACTTTGGCAGTGTCATGGTCCTTGGCTGCCTAAGTGCTTCAGGGTGTTCCCAAGCACAGGGCTCCTCTGAGCACATTGCATCTCACTGTTTTCTGTGGGTATGCACTCGGTTAATTTCAGGACTGGTTTGTAATGACTTTCCCCTTCCTGGATCAGGGAGAAGTAGCTTGGCCTCTCATGGCAGGCTCTAAGGTACTTCTCCCAGCCTGGCTTTCTGGAGTGCTCTGAACAGCTGTATTTCCCTGATGCTGGTTCTGGGGACAGCTTTCTTCCCCGAGAGTGGAGGCTTTCTTGTTCTTTGGTGCCTAATCTCTCTGTTCCTTGGATGGGTCACTCATAGAAGAAGGATCATGAAGAGGACTCTGGTGTGTCTACTGTGTGTGCAGAGCTTAATTAGGTTTGAGAATGAATCGGGTCAGTACAGCCCACAAGAAGCCTCATTCAGTTTAGCGAATCTGTGTCTCCGCCTCTGAATATTGGGATTATCGGAGTAAACTGCCATGCATGGCTAAGAATCTAGTTCTTACAGACAGAGCCTCGTATCTCAATTGGTAGAGTGCTTGCCTAGCATTCACAAAGTCCTTGGTTCAATCTCTAAAGCTATAAAACAGACATGGTGGCAGTCACCTGTAATTCCAGGGTTTAGGGAGTGGGAGTCAGAGGGTCAGAAGGTCAAGGTTTGACTACATAGGGAGTTCAGGACTGGCTTTGGGGAGAGACCTGGTCTGAAAACAAAAGCACAACCAAGCAGGCAAACAAACAACCCCCAAACCTTGCATGTATGTGGCATAGTCATTTTTTACTGTCATTTGTTTACATCAGCTTTTGTGAATGGAGAGTCCCACATGAATTCCTGAATTATGTACTGACTTCTCCAGTGCTGGTGTCCCCTCGTGTGTTGGTTGGTTTTATGTCAACTTGACACAAGCTAGAGTCGTTCAGGAAGAGAAACTCTCCAATCGGGAAGACTGCCCACAGTCAAGTTTGTTGAGCATTTCCTAGCTAATGGTTTGGTGTGGGAGGGCCCTGCCCACTGTGGGTAGTGTCATCTTTGGCAGATGGTCCTGAGCTGTGTAGGAAAGCAGGCTGAGAAAGACATGAACCAATAAGCCAGCAAGCAACATTTTTCCTTGGCTTCTGAGCCAGTTCTTGCTTCCATGTTCTTGCCCTGACTTTCCTCAGTGATGAAGTGTGGCTGGAGAGCTGTAAGCCAGAGTAAACCCTTTCCTCTGCCCAAGCTGCTTTTGGTCATGGTGTTTTATCAGCAATAGAAATCCTAACTAAGATGCTCACCAACTGCCATTTCTTGAAAGAAAGAAAGAAAAAAAAAAAGGCTTTAGAGGGTTTTTTCTATCCAAAGTCACATAGAGCCGCCAACTGATTTTTAAAGTCTAAGTTTGGGGGTGACCTTTAGCAGTTGAGGGTCTTCAAAGTGTTAAAAGGAGGTGGCCATTAGAATCCCCTCTTCTTTGCTCTCTGGAGGCCATAAAGCAACCACCCTCTTCTACTGCTCATGCATGCTTCCAACAGATGAGTTGCTGAGCTGGCTGCTGGGGAGTAGAAGAGGGAGAGCTGAGAAGCGGGTTGGTGGTGACAGGATGCCAGCGTGAAGGTTTTAGTCACCTGGCCTTTTCCTGTTTGCTCAGGATCTGTCTCAGACAGTCTGACACCTTCGCTTTCAATGTTTGCTGTAAGAAGTTGGAAGATCCTAGATTCCTTAGGAATCAGAGTTCGTTAGAGTTCTTTTCTTTTGAAAGAGAGTATCACATTTCCCAAGCTGGCCTTGAGCTTGTGTTGTAGCTGGGGGTTAGTCTGAGCTTCAGACCCTGCCTCTTCCACATGGAACAACAGGCATGCCCCAGCACTCCTGGTCTGTGCAATGGTGGGGGTGCGACTTGGTTGTTTGCGCATGCAGCTGAGTTCTAGCCTCAATCCGTACCCTAGGCTTCTGCCAGATAGCATGGGTTTGGTTGCTGGAAATAAAGACCCATCTAAGGATATGTTAAACACTGGGGTGGGGGTGGCTTCAGACAGGTCACTGACATGTTGCTGATGACATCAGATGGGTTCTTTGTTTATCCTTTCCACTATCCTCAGCACATCTCATCAGTCCTGGGGCTTGCATCTGTTGAGTTCTGGATAACAGCTGGATTTGGGATACTGCAGTAGATGCTCAGCCCTGATCCCAAATATTTTATGCAGTTTACCTGCTTTTATCTGCAAAGGGCATTCTTTCCATAAAGAATACTTAAATAAATCAAGGCAGTATACTTCCTGCCTTGATTTATTGACTCTGTAGGTCACATTGCCATATTGGATCCAGTCACAGGGAAGGGGAAATGCATTGTTCTTCATGGTTTATTTTGGAACTCCTTAGGCAGACAGGGGGGTATATATCATCATCATCATCATCATAATCATCATCATCATCATCATCATCATCATCATCATCATCATCATCATCAGGTTCTCATGTGTCCCTTGCTGGTTGGCTTCAAGCCCACTGTGTGGCTTAGGATATCTGCCTGGTTGAACTTTGGTTCTGTTGCCTTCAGCTCTTGAGTACTGGGATTACAGGCATGTGTCACCTTCTCTGCTTTATATAGTTCTTGAAATCCAACCCAGGGCTTTGTGAGTATAAAGCAAGCCCTCTGCCAGCTGGGCTGTCCTCAGACCCTGAGTCTTACATGGCCTGAGGATGTGAGCATGAACAACAAGCAAGTGGGAAGAAAGATGCTCAGGGGTGTCTTTGAAAGAAACCAGAGATTTAGATTTTGATTTGTGTATTTGTTTTTAAGGCCAGCTCTAGGCCTACTGGTGATCTTAAAAATAAGTCATTTTATTCCTTGCCTTGCCTAGTAGTAACTTTTGGGTGTTTTGAACCTTCATTTTTAGTGATTCTTTCTGAAACATTGGCTATCTACAACAACTGTTTTGTTAATCTTTGACTATGTGTATGTGTGTGTCTGTTTCGTGAGTATGTGTGCATGTAAGTATAGGTGCTTTTGAAGACCAGAGGAGGGCATCAGGTCCCCTGCAGTTGGAGTACCAAGTGGTTGCAAGACATCTGATTTAGATTGGGAACTCAGGTCCTCTGTAAGGGCGTCAAACCCTCTTAACTGTGGAGCCACCATCTTTCCAGTTTAACACGTTTTTATCTCTCTTTCCCTCTGTGTGTGTGTGTGTGTTAGAGAGAGAGAGAGAGAGAGAGAGAGAGAGAGAGAGAGAGAGAATATATTGTGTGCATGCATAGAAACCATAAAACGGTATCAGACCCCTTGGAACTGGAGTTACAGGCATCTGTGAGCCACCAGGTGTCGGGGGTGTGTGTGCTGGGAACTGAGCTTGAATCCTCTGAAAGAGTGGCAGCGTTCTTAACCACTGAGCCATCTCTCTGGCTCTAAGAGATCTTATGGCTATGGAGCTACTTGGATATCTCACCCCAGGTGGAGTTTCAGAAGCCCCATTTTCCATCACTGTGGCCATCTCTCAGGAAACCAAGAGAAGAGAAACAGACAGTCCACCTGACAATTGAGAGACTTGGAGGTGTAGGTGTTTGCGGTGGGGGAGGAACTGAAAATACTGCAAATATAATTTCTGTGGGAAAAGATTGGAAAAGCAAGTTTTCCAGGGAGTTCTACCCCTTCCCCCTTTTAAACAAAACAAACTTTCACATTAGATTTGGGATTAAAAAACAACAACAACAACTAAACTTTTATCTCTTCTGTTACAGTTAATAAAACTGTCCAGAGAAGTTTTTTTAAAAAATGTATTTATTTTTAATGTATTTAAATGCATGGGTATTTTGGCTGTGGAGGTCAGAGGAGGGTGAGCTGTCCTCTGGAACTGGAGTTCGAAGCCAGGTGAGGTGGAGTTGTCCTTCCTGTGCAGTGCTTCCTGTCTGGGTTGTGCCCGCAGGGAAATGCTCAGGAGCTGACAGCCCGTCTCACTGAGGGCAGCATCTTTCCTCAGGAGTGTCAGCCTTGCAGGTATGCCGTGGGCCAGTTTTATGAGGAGGCCTTTCCACATGGGCCATCACTGATGCTGGCTGTGACAGGCTTGGTGACCCACGGTGTCACCTCGAATCTGCCAAGCAGCCGGGGGTCCGTGCCTTGTGGCTCAGCACAGTTATTATTGCTGCGTGGCCTGGTGCTGTGGCAGTTGCACCACAGCAACTGTATGGTTGGCTGGTATTCTTGCCTTTTTACAAAAGAACTGCTGTCTTACTTGCAAAATACCCTTTCCTCAAAGCACATCTAGAAAATGTAGGAAGAAAACGCACAGAAGAAAACCGAAAACCTTATTAATTTAATCACTTATAAATTACTGCTGTTACCAGATCATACATTTAATTTTTACCTGACAAGACCTCATCTGTCCCAGGTTGGCCTTGAACTTGCTGTATAAGCCAATAATGATGTGAACTCCTAGTCCTTCTGCCCCTGTGTCCTGGGTACTGGGATTATATCATGCCTAGTTTTTATGAATGCTGGGGGTTGAACCAAAGGCTTCATGCATGCAAGGCAAGTCCCCTGTCTACCAGCTGAGCTATGCCTCCAGACCTGCCTTTGTTTTTATGAGTCAGGGTCTTATGTAGCTCAGGCTTGTCTCAAACTGCCGTAAACAAGGCTGGTATTCTGAGATTACAAGAGTGTGCCAGCATGCTCCATCTGAGAATTCTTTTATAGATTTACTTTATTTTTATGAGCATGTTTTGCTAGTGTGTATGCATATATGCCTCATGTCGGCTTAGCGTCTGAGACATTCACAAGAGAGGGTCAGAGCTCCTGGATTTGGGGCCTTGGATGGTTGTGAGCCACCAGGTAGGTTCTGGGAATGGAACTCGGGGCTTCAGCAAGCACAAGTGCTTTTAACTACTGAACCATCTCTCCAGCCCCATCTACCTGAGTGTGTGTGTGTGTGTGTGTGTGTGTGTGTGTGTGTGACATGAGTGGGTGCAGGTACCCTTGGAGGACAGAGGAGGGTGTCAGCTCTTCTGGAGTGTTGGTGTTCTGCAAGAGCCTCAAGTGTTCTTCACCATTGAGCCACTTCTCTATCTCCTCATCTATTTTTTTTGTTGTTGTCATTTTTCTCCTACAGCTCTCTTTCCTTCCCTTCCTTTATCTTTCCTCCTTTCATCGCCCCTGTTCTCTTTCCCCTTCTCTCGTTGCCTTTCTACTCCACTCCTCTCTCTGGTGTTGGAGACAGAGCCTAGAGCCTGCGTGTGCCGGCTGTGCACCAGCCTTTGTTTTAGTTTTCAGTTGTATGTAACATGGATCACACAGAAATGTAAGTGTCAGTTCCTCTTCCCAGACACTGCACTGCACTACTCCTTAGATTCAAGTCCTAGCTCCACTTCTCAGTGCCGTGCGTCGCCGTGTGTCCCATCTTCTCCATCTGCAAAATAAAGATAAGGAGAGCAGTACGGACCGTAAGGGTCTCTGAGCACAGTCAGCCTCCCTTATCTGTGACTTCCACGACTTTAGAGTCAATCAGAATGTAATTGAAAATACAACAAACGAACCGAAACCACAGACCCACACATCTCTTTGGAGCCATGTTTTCTTCCTGTTATTCTCAGAGTGATGCTGCATAACCCGCTCCCCCGGCATTGACACTGGGTGTGACGTTCCCCGTGACTTAGGGGCAACTCAAGGTGCACAGGAGCTTGTGCAGCCTGCACACAAAGGTCCATTTCCCACAGGCCTGGAGGGCCTGCAGATTCTGGTACTGAGGGAGGTTCTGGAACTGCTTCTGAGCAGTGACCCCCAGTGACCCTCCGTCCACTGCTGGGCACCAACAGTCCCTGGCAGGGAATCTCCTGTGTCTTGGTGACTGACTCTGACACACGCCCTCCATGTGCCTTTGTTTTTGGTGGAGGGAAACAGGATGGTATGAGTAGCTTTGACCAGTTTGTCAGTCTTGGTAGTAAGTGTTGTCCTTTTGGGCTAGAAGATTCTTTTGTTGTGCAGCTATCCTGTACACTGTAGGGCTGTGCCCACTAGATGACAATAGTCACTCCCTATCTTGGGAAGCAAAGTTTCCCTAAGGATGCAGCCCTCTGGGCTGGGCCAGCATCGGGTGCTTTCCACAGCCATCCTGAACATAGGTGTCAGTGATTGAGGACAGGCACGGCTCCAGCCACCCCCAGTCTGTTAATACGCCCTGGGTTTTACTTGGAGGACCATGTGTTGGCAAGCTCCAGGGACTGCTTGTCCTTGAATCCAGGGAAAGACCTGTGGCACCAGGCCTGCTATGGTTTGACTGACTCCTCCTTCAAGTGCATTGAAGTTTAGCTAGGATGGTACTAAGAGGTAGAACCTTAACAGGGCAGTGGTGGTGTATACCTTTAGTCTCAGCACATGGGAGGTTGAGGCCAGCCTGGTGTACAGAGTGAGTTCCAGGAGGGAGGAATTAGGTGAGAAGGGAACCCTTAAGAAACAAAACAAAACAAACTTTTAAGAGATGAAAGAGTCACAAGGATCCCACCCCAGCGAGTGGATTCTAGTCCCCATGGAGGAATCAGTGGAGAAGGCTATTGAGTTTGGCTTCTCTGTTTCTGTCTTTGCCCCTTGGTCCTTCTCTGTCATGCTGTGATGTGGAATGAGAGCTTTCACCAGACAAAGCTCCTTGATGCTGAGCTCCTTGTCTTCACAGGTGTGAGAAACACATTTCTCATCTTTGTCTCCTACTCCATTTGTGGTATTCCGCATGAGGAGCACAGAACAAACCAAGGTGGCATCCCAGATAGAAACTCTGGCAGGTCTTCGCTGATTCCAGGTCCTGGAGTCCTGTAGCTGTGGCAAGGAGCTTGGTAATGAGTCCAGAGAAGGAGTTACCAACCAGGAAGACTCCAGGACCAGTTCTAGTGGCCTTTGAAGGGCTAAGCAATGGCATGATTTTCCTTAGGATGTGAACAAAATACTCTTTCAGACTCCCCCAGTCAAAGACCCTGCACTGTCATTGTCCTTGGGCCATTGGGGAGAGTGATCCAGAGTCCTCACTTTCAGTACAGGAGCAGAAGCAGGATGCCCTAGAAATCAAACTCAGGGCCCTGTGCCTTACGGGAAGTACTCTACCAACAGAACTACAGTCCCTGCTTTTAGTCCACTTTCTGTTGTTGTAACAAAAGGCCTAAGGAACAGGTAACATATAAAGAAGAAAGGGTTATTTTGTGTACGCTTCTGATGTGGTATGTGCTCCTGCTCAGAGACTGATTTTACTGTGTCAGTGTGGCATCACTTGAGGACACAGAGCAGGTGTCTAGTTCTGGTTTAAGCCACTAATGTCATGATACGAACCTTACCCCCAGGAACTCGTCTGATCCTAATTAACTTCCACAGACTGGAGGGGGGGACTGTGTCACTTTCCATAGCAGTGCTGTGAGCTGTGTCTGGTGGCTGTGTAGCTATGTGGCTTGTTCTATGCTGCTTGTTAGGACGGAGCAAGCCTGTGAAGTTGGGGGCTTGATACAGGAGGATCAGGGGTCCAAGGCCATCTTTGGCAACATGTGATTTGAGGCCAGCCTAGGCTACCTAGGACGCTGTGTGAAAACAGCCACTTCAGAGATAGAGAGATGAGACTGGTCTGTGTCTGAGAAGTGCCAGTGGCTGCTTCCTGGGAACAGGTGGACCAGGCGTGGCGGGTACTGAGGAGCAGCTGGCTTCTGTGAAGATGGTTTGCTGTACCTGTTGGCTGTTAATTTTCTCTTCCTGTGTGAATCCATCATTGCACTGTGGCTGCTGGCCCTAACGGTGGCCTTCCTGGTGTGCCCTATGTACTTTGTCACTGTGTTCCCTGTTTATTCTCTAGAACAGCAGTTCTTAACCTATGGGGTGATATCAGGTATTCTGCATATCAGATATTTACAATTCATAACAGTAGCGAAACAGTTATGAAGTAGCAATGAAATAATTTTATGAGTGGGGGGCATCACAACATGGGGAACTGTGTTAAAGGGTTGTAGCATCAGGAAGGTTGAGAACTACTGCTCCAGAAGCAACATTCCAGCTCACTGTCCTGCTGGCTCTTCCCGTTCTGGTTGTGGTAACAGGAAACCACAACTTGAGTAGTTAGTAAGGCCCGGAAGTACAGGCTGCAAAGTGCAGGACCACAATGAAGAGGCGGCAGATGTGGGGCCCAGTGAAGACATGCTTCTCCATCTGTAGCTGTGCAGGCCTTTCCTGTCTTCATGAACTAGCTACTTCTTTGGGGTCTAATCCTAGTTTGTTTGTTTTCTTTCTCTTGTTGTTGTGATAAAATACCCTGGCAAAAGCAACTTGAAAGGAGAAAGGCTTTATTGGTTCAAAATTCCAATTTACATTCTATCAGTGCGTGGGAATCAAGGCAACAGGAAGTTGAAGCAGGTTGTCGTGTATTACTTCTGCAGTCAAGGACGGAGAACACTGAATTAATCCATGCTAGCCTTCAGTTTGGTCCGGGTTCTCCACTCCTTTGTTCAGTCCGGGGTCCCCTTCCTCGAGATTGTCACCACCACTGTTGGGTAGGTCTTTCCACCTCAGGAAAAGGCAATTCCTGAATGGCCAGCTCAGTGCGGACAGTCCGCCGCAGAGACTCCTTTCGCAGGGGATTATAGATTCTGTCCTGGTAACAGAACAAATACTGAGTCCTCAGAGCCACATGGCCTGGTCTCCCGGTAGTAGCTTGGAAACGGCTTGAGCCCTCTCCAAGGCTTCGTGTCTCACGGTAGCCTAATCTTTAAAATTATATGCTAATGGCATTAAGAGGAGGGGGTTTGATCCATATGGGTCAGGTGGGTGGGGCTATGAGTGGATCTTGGTGGCTTCGTGAACAGACATGCACATAGGCTTGTGTTCTTCCCATCTCTTACCATGCCACTCTCATTGCCACTAAAAAGACCTTCACTTAGATGAGGCCCCTAGACTTTGCATTTCTAGACCCAGAGCCCAAATAAACCTCTTTTCCTAATAAAATAGCCTGACTCAAATCAGTTGCTAGAGTATTCCAAAGCCGATTAATGAAATTTCTCAAAGACCCAAGTCTTTGAGACAGGAAAGGAGGTGTGTGTGTGTGTGTGTGTGTGTGTGTGTGTGTGTTTACATCTGATTTGCCAAAGACCCCATTTACTATCATTTTCTGGGGTAGGGGTTCAACATGGATTTTGGGGAAACACAAACGTTTAGATCTTCACACAACCTGTAACATGGAGTCTTAGAGTGAGAGGGTGTCCATGACTATGGAGGGTCCTGGACAGTGGCTTTCTCTCCGATTGAGCAGGACTGAGATTGCAGGACATGCTGTGGCAGACCCTGAGAAGGGATTTAGTGGCTGAGTCTTGCATAGCCGAACTAGGAAGTGGTGGGTGAGGTTTGGAACCCATTACATCCTGCACTTTGAGGGTTCCTCAGAGTTTGTTGGTTTTCATTCCTTTTTGTCAGCGTTTGGAGCTGCTGTTGGGTCAGGTCCTTGCCCAAGAGGGGTGTCAGGTTTGGAGGCTGCCCACAGTGCTGACTCTGGGGTTAATTTGGGCAGCAGGACACAGGGTGCGATGCGCTCACTCCTGTGGGTCTGTGCTCCGTCTGCACCTCCTGGCCTCGTTGTAGAGGGAGGGCATGAAGTGACAGGTGTGTGGCGTGCAGTGTTCCTGGGTGTCTCTTTGTGCTGGACAGCTCTTTGCTGCTTTGAAAAACACCGGGTAGATACATAAAGGGAGGACTGAGGCACTCTGGCTCCATCGCTGTCAGGCCTGCGGCAGAAAGATATGGCAGAAGAAATGAGCTCACGCCCCCAGTGCCTGCTTCTTCCAACCAGGCCCTGCCACCCAACAGCCTCTCTGTTCTAGACTGGTCCACGCACCAGTCCACCATCGAGGTCCCGCTTGTGTTCTGATCACCTCACAGCAATGTCGTCCACATCTGAGCCGTTTTCGGGGACACTTCATACACAGACTACCGCAGGCTGATGGAGCAGGCTAGGCCACAGACTGGACCTGAGAGCCACGCGGTTCTGGAGGCCAGGAAGCGCGCAGGTGTTCCGGCCCTGCTGCCTGTTCACAGATGGCCATCCTTTCCTGTGTCCTTCTGCGGGACACAGTGAGGGCATCCGCCTCTCCCAAGGCGCTAACTGCGTGTAGGAAAACTCGACTGCATGACCTAATCACCTCCAAAGACCCCCGCTTCACTTGGCTGGAGGCTTCAGATGTACCGTTGGGGGAACAGGAGCGTCCAGGCCGTAGCAGTGGCCAGGTCTGTACTATCCTGGGTCCTGTCCTTTGTCCAAAGCCTTCCTCGGTTGGGCTTGGAGTCCTGCGGAGCTGTTTTCCCACCAGATGGGATGAGGGCCATCATTTCTGCTCCTGTCAATTTCCGAGATGCCTCTTTACCGGAAGTGCATATCCCATCAGGAGGAAATGCCTGCTACAGTGTCAACTGTGTTTAACTGCAGTCTCTCCTCTCCTTGCTTTCTAATTCTCTTCAACATTTTCTAGACTTCTCTCCTGCCCTGAGTATGTATGAGACACACTTTCACAAATTCTTCGGGTGCTCCGAAGAGAATGGGAGAGGCTGTCAGTGGAAGTAGCTCCTCCTCCCTCCCAAACCCACAGAGCAGACACGAGGCTCACCATGTTGAAGCTTCGACATGTGTTTGAAAATAAAGTTTTAATTAGAAGGAGCATTTCTCAGCCTCAACCTGGTGCTGGCTGTCTTAACACGGAGATGGAAATAAACTGGCTCTGGCTTCTTGGCACAGGACCCACTCACTCTGCCTTTTACACACCGAGTCTTGTGGGTTGAGGCGTGGGGTGCAGTTGTGTGTGCTGAGTTTCAGATCCTCTGGCTTCCTCAAACAAGGAAGGGGGAGTTTGGTCCCAGCATAGTGGGTACTGCTATGCCATCTGCTGTTGGGCCCATTGATTTTAGCCTACTGTGGTTCAGGAGAAACCACCTTTCTAAACATAAGTCAGGGGATGCATGGCAGGGTGGCATGGTACGATAGCACCCAGACCATGCCCTCCATCATTCTCCAGCTGCATGTCCCGAGGCAGGCCGCCTACGCTTTTTTGTCTTCATCTGTGAAATAGGTACAGCGTTGTCATTACCATCTTCAGAATGGTGAGGATAAATGATAATGCCTGGCACAGGCCTGTTCAATAACTGATGCTCATTACTGCTATAATTAATGGTGCCCACAAGTCCTAGTCTTGAGTCATTGCCAAGGTCTCCCACAATGTTTTCAGAGTAGACTGGCCTTGACTGGGGATGCTTCTGCTTCTGCTGAGGACTGGCAGAGCTTCCAGTTGCCTTTACCAGATGCACATGGGTGGTGGGTGGGAGTGTCCCTGTATGGCAGCCTGTGCGCCACCCTTCTGCTGTGCGAATGGCTCCCGTGCCTTCCCCCTCCCACCCAAGCCATCATCACACCAAGGAAGGCTGCACAGCCTGCCTGGATTCGAACATGCCAGGCTGGTTTGCCCAGGTGACAAGAAGGTCAGATCGTTGGATTTGTGTTCGAGCAGAATTTCTCAAGCTTATGTCATGAGCAATACAGATTCGGCCTTTGTCCTGGGTCCTGGCTTAGGGTTGCTAGAATGTTCTTTGTCTTGTATGCTAATGAGATGGTTGGCCTGGTTGGCTTCAGAATATGGCTTGTCTTTACAGAGACCAAAATGTGTTCAGAGGCTAAAACTGTCCCTCCATCCTCTCCTTCAGGGAGGGAGAGAGGCTGGAAATTGGGCTAATCACAACGGCTGATGACTTGTTTATAATGGGACCTCTGAAAGGTCAGTGGATACTGGGATTCTGGAGGCTCTGGGTGGATGCTGGGAGGGTGCTGTATGGGAAAAGGCATGGAAAACCAGCATCCCTTTTCTCTTAACTTATTATCTCCTCTCCCCCATGCACATATATTCCCTGGCCAGTCCTGAGTTAGATCCTTTTTGCTATACCTGTGGCTGTGAGCATTTTTCCTGAGTTCTGTTGAGTGTTCTGTTGAGTGTTGAGCCTGAGGAAGGTATGTGATTACCCTTGGACTTATAGTCACTCACTGCACTGACCTTGTAGCTTGTTTCTGAAGTAGGGCTGAACCCTTGCCTTCTGAGAGTTATCTTATCTCCCCCTCAGCGTTTCTGAGCTTGTGGGACACTCAGCTGCTGTTTAGAGTTGGAGAGCTTGTAAGTCCATCGCAATCTCCTTGAGTTTGGTATCAAGCTTCCGTGAGCACAACCAGTTTGTAATGTAAATGGGGTCAGATCCCCCAAGAAAGGAAGGTTCTGGAGGGGGTAGGGGCCAGATTAGATTTTATTGTTGCCAGAAAGGGCATGGATGGAGGTTTTCATATCCTTGCCTCCTGTCTGCCTTTTCCTAGAGCGTTCTTCAAGTTGCCAAAGGCCTCCATGAAATGGACTTGACTTCTTATACTGATCCATTTAGTCCAGTCGCATGTTGACTATTCACCTCCTCTCTTCTGGATGCATCTTGAGCATGTGTTTCCTTCTCTGCAGCCATCGTGTTGGCTCTGTGGCTAGTCAGTCAAAGAGTTTTGTAATTTGCTGGTTTTATTTCAGCTCTTGAACTATAGAGCTTCCTGTTGATCTGGGAAGAAGTCGTGTTAGCAGTGTGCCGAGGTCCTCTGTTGCTCTGTGAGGTAAGTTAATGCATCTCTCTTCTCAAGTTCTCTCTTCTCTTGCTTGGACTTGGGTTTCTAAATCTGGTCATTTCAAAACACTCAGTTTTCTCAAGCTCTGAAGTCACAAGACGCTGCCTGTGACCAGCAAGTCTAGACTGTTGGCTGGTACAAGGAAAGAAGAGAAGGGTAGGAGAAGGAAATGGTGTGAGCATGGAGTGGTGTTTCCACTATGCCCTCCCCTTTGCAGTGACAGCTTGCTGAAGTCTACAGGCCGACAAACACTGGCCACACCGAAGTGGCTGCTGGCCAGGTAGGACTATACTTAAATTAGTCCAGAATACTCAGCTTCTCCTTGCATAGTCACCTTGTTTCTCTTGGCTACTCTCACATGTGACTGACCTCCATTTGGTTTGGAAAGCCCAGGCCTACTGTAGCCTTGATGGTTGTCACCAGCAAGGAACTGGACTCTTCCTACACCTTTGCTGGAGACACCACTCTCCCTCTCCTTGAGTTACTGTATTGTTAACACTGTTTCTTTATTTATTACTTTTCTTTGTACATTTGGGAATTTTGCAAGTATGTACAGATGCAAGTATACATTTGCGTGCATGTGTGGGCAGGCCAGAGGTCACCCTGGGTGTCATTCCTCAGGAGCTGTCCATCTTGGTTTTTAAGGTAGGGTCTCTCATGAGGACCTGGAGATTGTCTCCAAGGGCTAGCGTGGCTGGCCGCCAAGTCCTAAGGATCCTTCAGCTTTCCTCCCAGTCCTGGAATTACAAGTGTGTGCTCCCATACCTGGCTATTTGTAGGGGTTCTGGGGGATTGATCACATTATGCATGTGTTGCTAGCAGTTTATTCGTGGTATCATCTCCCCAGATTCAGGCTTTATTGAAAGGATAAAGGATTTTCTGTTTATAGTACCTTAACTGGACTCTTGATTTCCAGCTTAATAGGCCTTAATAAATCTTAATAGACCTGGCTAGCCAGGTATCTTACTGTATTTTATGTTGTTATAACAAAATGACTGGCAGTAGGTAATTTATAAAGAAGTTTCAGGGCATGGTGGCTCCAGCACTTGGGAGAAAGAAGCAGTCGGATCTCTGTGAGTTCAAGGCCACACTGGTCTACAAAGCTAGTTCCAGGACAGCCAGGGCTATATAGAGAAACCCTGTCTGGAAAAACAAACAAAACAAAAAAAACAGAAGTTTCTTCAGCTTATGGTTCAGGAGATTGGGAAGTCCAAGAGTATAAGTTGGCATTATGGGAGACTGAAATCCTGATGATTTCACCTAGACCTCACATGTAGATATCATCAATATATAAACTTGAGAAGGGAGTTTCCAACACTTGAAGTTTGGGAGACACCTTTATACCTTAGCATCGAGAGACAAATGTCTTGTATATGGGGTAGGGCGTTATGAGGATGACACTGTGTGAATGAAGGACACTGTCGGAGTTTGAGTGATGATTAATTAATTGCCTCCTTGCCCTCCTGGATTTTAGAGCCAACTGATGAATTTAACACAAAATTCAGACAGATGGAGGTCAAAATATTGAGATTTATTATAAAGTTAGCTGGAGAGCAGGCTTAGAAGCAAAGAGCAGATGGGCTTGTCTGCCAGCCTCCTCATGTTGAGGACTGCCAGAGCAGGGCGGAGAAGAGGGTGAGGCCCAGCCTGGTCTGCTCCGGAAGACAGGGCTGGGATGTGCTGGGTAGTGTGACCATGCTTGCCCTCCTCCCTGGGAAGGACGAGTTAGGAGCTGCATCAGGGGAGGTGTTTCTGGAAGACCTGTGTGGCCTTAGCATCAGGGATCCTCTTTCATTTGTGGGGTCCTAAAGTCCAACCTGTATGATACCACAGGCCAGGGTTAGTGTTTTCCGAGGGCCTGAGGGATCGTCTGTTGTGTACCTCTCTCTTAGCTTCTAAAACTTTGCTGGCCACCTTCCTCAGTCTGCAGACGCATTGCCCTAGTTTCTGCCTTTCTCTTTGTATGGCAGCCTCCTTGTATGCCCATGTCCAAATTCTCCTTCTATATAAGGGTACCAGTGGTATTGCATTGGGATGGCACGCTACTCCAGTATGACCTCCTTTTAATTATGTCTAAAATAACTCCATTTTCAAATAAGGCCGCATTCTGAGGCATGCTGGGGATTACAATGTGAGCTTGGGGTTTTGTAAGTAAGCTTGTACCAGAAGTCTATGGTTTTTCACTCTCACATGTTAACTTCCCTGTATATGGGAAGAAGAAAACCTTTTCCTCCTCAGTGTCTGAGGGGTTAGGTATCAGCATCTTGTGAGTGCTGAGTGGATTCTCTTCTATGATGGAGTAAACCATGTCTTCCTCTCCTCTTCCATCTCTTCCCCTTACACAATGCTGAGGCCCTGGGACTGTGTTGGTGATAGGGTCTTGGAGTGAAAATTCAGGCTTTGTGAAATCACAAAGATGGGGCTTGTTCCAGTTGGGATGGTGTTCTAAAGAGAGGGCTCACTCACAGGATCTTCTCCTGTGAAGTGTGAGTGGAGGAGAGGCCGTGGGAGAACTGAGGGAGGAGAAGACTGCAAGTCAAGAGAGAAGGCCTGCCCCAGAAACCAGCCCCGGAAGCAATCGAACATGGAATTCCTGACTTCCAGGACTGTTTGTAAACTAGTTTCTCTACTATATTAGTTACTTTTCTTGTTGGGCGCAGAGCTTGAAGTTAAAGTTGCTTGGCAGCAGGGTTAGCAGGGGCCCGCACTGTATCCACAGCCAACAAGTTAGAAATGCTGCTGCTCTGCACACTTCCTCTTATTTAGCCCAGGATGGACTCCTTTAGAATGCTGCCGGGATGTGCTGAGCCTCCCTACCTCAGTCAACTCAGTCTAGAAAAAAGGATATTTTGTGCACATTAGTCTAAAAATGGACTCTAGGACAAAGGTTTGTCTCCTGGGGTGTTGTGAACTCTGTCAGGCCTACTCTCAGTGCGAGCCATGACGTCTTGTTCGAGCCAGTTGGTTTGTTATATTGTGATGGTGACTGGACACCTGTCCTTCCTTGAAGAACCTGGCCGTAGTCCTGTGTGGTTCCGTCTGACAGCAGTGGAGTGGATAGTAGCTTCCTGTCAGTGGTCTTCTTCGTCCTGCACCTTCGTTTAATGGACAGGGTTGTCTGTGGAGAAAGCTAACGCTGTTTGCTCCAAGCCACTTCAGTGGATTAGGCAATAGAACCTGCGGGTAAATCCTAATGCTTTTCAAGCTCACTTGAGTAAATCCTGGGCAAATATATTTAATTCTTTAGTTAAAAATGCAATTTGTAGTGACATGTGAATGTCATCGACTGGCAAAGAAATGAAACAAAGTGGGTCAGTGACACACTGCACTGTTTTGTGACAAATGTAGGTTAACTGATTTAATGGAAAGCTGCAATCTAGAGGTAAGTGGAGTGGAGATGCATAAGCCCTTAAAATCTCCTCTGCAGCGATGCTGGGACAGAAAACATGCAATCTAGGCTGAATCTTTCATGAGCTAATTTTTTTTTTTTTTTTGTCCTGCCTAGTTAAAAACCATTGCTTTAATTCAGAGTGTACCAAGCACCACGAGCCCTGATAAATAGCTGCTGTTCTGAGTCAGCTGGCAATTGAGAGGGGGCAGCTGGGGGGGACAGTGGCCACTCGGAATTGTGGCCATTACTTAAGAGATGAGGGGATGTTTCCAGCTTCTGGCTATTACAAATAAAGCTGCTATGAACATGGTTGAGCAAATGTCCTTGTTATATACTTGAGCATCTTTTGGATGTATGCCTAGGAGTGGTATAGGTGGGTCTTGAGGTAGTGCTATTCTCAATTGTCTGAGAAGGTGCCAGATTGATTTCCAAAGTGGTTGTACAAGTTTACATTCCCACCAGCAGTGGAGGAGGGTTCCTCTTTCCCCACATCCTCTCCAGCATGTGTTGTCACTCGAGTTTTTGATCTTAGCCATTCTGATGGTGTAAGGTGAAATCTCAGGGTCATTTTGACTTGCATTTTCCTGATGACTAATGATGTTGAGTATTTCTTTAAGTGTTTCTCTGCCATTCGATGTTCCTTTATTGAGAATTCTGTTTAGCTCTTTCCCCCATTTTTTAATTGGGTTACTTGATTTGTTGCTGTTTAACTTAAGTTCTTTAGATATTCTGGATATTAGCCCTCTGTCAGATATAGGGTTGGTGAAGATCCTTTCCCAATCTGTAGGCTGTCATTTTGTTCTGATGACAGTGTCTTTTGCTTTACAGAAGCTTCTTAGTTTCATGAGGTCCCATTTATTGATTGTTGATCTTAGAACCCAGATATTCCTCAGTTGAGGAATGGATATAGACATTGTGGTACATGGTAAATTCCATGTTCAATTTACACAATGGAATACTACTCAGCAATTAAAAACAAATCGTGAAATTTGGAGGCAAATGGTGGGAACTAGAAAAGATCATCCTGAGGGAGGTATCCCAGAAGCAGAAAGACACACGTGGTATATACTCACTTATAAGTGGATATTAGAGATATAATATAGGATAAACATACTAAAATCTGTACACCTAAGGAAGCTAATCAAGAAGTAGGACTCTGGGTAAGATGCTCAATCTTCATTCAGAAAGGCAAACGAGACAGACATCAGAAGAGGGCGAAAACAGGGAACAGGACAGGAGCCTACCACAAAGGGCCTCTGAAAGACTCTACCCAGCAGGGTATCAAAACATATGCTGAGATTCATAGCCAAACTTTGGGCAGAGTGCAGAGAATCTTATGAAAGCAGGGGGAGATAGAAAGACCTGGAGGGAGGAACAGGAGCTCCACAAGGAGAGCAGCAGAACCCCAAAATCTTGTCACTGGGGTCTTTTCTGAGACTGATATTCCAAACAAGGACCGTGCATAGAGATAACTTAGAACCCCTGCACAGAAGTAGCCCATGGCAGCTCAGTGTCCAAGAGGGTTCCCCAATAATAGGAACAGGGACTGTCTCTGACATGAACTCGTGGGCTGACTCTTTGATCACCCCCACCTGAGGTGGGAGCAGCCTTATCAGTCCACAGAGGAAGATAAAGAAGCCAGTCCTGATGAGACATGATAGACTAGGGTCAGATGGAAGGGGAGGAGGAACTCCCCTATTGTTGGACTAGGGGAGGGGCATAGGAGAAGAAGAGGGAGGAAGGATGGGATTAGGGATACAGCTGGGATACAAAGTTAATAAACTGTAATTAATAAAAAAATAAAAATTAAGAGAAAAGAGGTGAGGGGAGACAAATAGAGCATGTCTTGAGACTAGTGGGGAGACAGAGGTAGAAGGGCGTCAGGGATGACTCACTGAAAGGTGTGCAGTGCTTTATCTGAGCAGTGAGTCCCTGTGAGGAGTGGTGACTCAGGCAGATGAAATACTAAATTTACCTGCGTGGACATGGGGCATGGGGAGATAGCCCTCTTGGGAGATGTCATCCTTCTATGCGCTGTCCCATTGTTCCCTTTCTTTTTATTCAATCAGTAGCATGGTTCGTGGTTTGGCATATAGGTAAAAGATGCACAGCTCACAGCTCCTCACTGTCACCCTCAGCAGCCTGAGACGCTCCCCAAGAGTACAAACCAACATTTTTACAATAGTCCTTATACACTATTTTGGTGGGGATTGTGGCTCCTGGGGGCGTGGGGGCACTCAGCAGGATTACAGGGTAAGGTAAGAGTCTAGGCCCCAGGGACTCACAGTGTCCTTACCTGTTTGAGATTCTCAGAGTCTGAGTAAGGAATGAGACCCTGCTCAGGGTCATCTACACTGATGGGATAAGCCTGTGTTATTGCTGTTTTGACACAGGAGAGGAAATCTGATTGTTTCAGCGTTTGCACCAAGTATTGTCACCCTGTAGGAATTATTGCTTCTTGGCTGGGGAGAGGCTTTAATCAGACTCCGGATGGCGGGCTCTCTTCTCCCAGTCCCATTATTCCTGTCTTTTTATGTTGCCCTGGTATGCTAGTAAACTGGTTTCATCAAGTGAGTGAAAAGGCCTGAATTGTTGTGTTTAGGATTTTCATGTTGTAATGTTTCCCCACTTTCAACATGGCAACAACTAGTCTACAAAAATTTTAAAACAATAGCAGTGGATCACAAGCCTATGTAAGCTACACTAGAGGGCTGCTGCCTCCATCATCCATCCATGGATCCATGCATGCATGCCTCCATCCTTCCATCCTGCTGACTCCATTCCCAGTTACTCCTCCCTCTTCCCTCTTCAAACTATGTGAGTTTAACCAAACTCACATAGTTTAACCAAACAAAATCGTGGAAATAAATCGTATCATAGACTTTTAAATGTTCTTGAGTCAGCTCTTTCATATTTTAGCTAAGACAACTGTTCTCAACAAAGGGGCAGTCATTTGTTGTTTCTTTGTTCTTTTGGACGGCTCTGTGCATGGAACCTGGGAACCCACATACCAGGCCAATGCTTTGCCACTGAGACGACCCCCAGTTTATTACAAGATATTTACTGGCCCACGTCGGGAACTGATGGCCTCTAGAACTCACGGTGAAGGCTGCCTGCCTTCTGTTGTGGAAGCACCTGTTTTAATATGGCATGGCACATCATGCGTTGAAGCAACACAAAATCCACTTGCACACACCACTCTGCTGCCAACCTCAGAGCTCACAACTGGGCTTTCCTTGTGCTATGACATGAGCGCATCATGCTCCTGCGAATGAATTTATTGCACTTAGAGACTTGGTAGTTGCAGATTTCCAGAAGTGCACTTCACCATGTCCCCATTAAAGTCATGTTCTTCTCTTAATGTGCAGCTGGCTCTTGCTATTTATTTAGTCTTTGGCATTTCTGGGTTTCATGAATTTCACTTTGTGCTTGTGAGGCGTAGACGTTATCCCTAGGGGATGCCAATGGAAGTCCCTAATTTGTGGTACCAACCAGCAGTGTTTACACTGTGGTGTGTTTTCTTAGACATACTGATGGGTTGAAATTTTTCTTCTGCCTTTCTTGGGCTTCTCCAGACTGCCTGGGGGACTTTTTGTATTTTTCACGTCTATGTAAGCACAGGTCTATGGGTTTTATCTGGGGACTGTGGAAAATGGATGGTAACTATGGAATGGTCTAGAGGACTCCTCTGTGTTGTTAGGATGATAGCTCTGCCTGGCCTCTGTAGACCAGGATGACCTCTCACTCAGAGATCTGCCTGCCTCCGCCTCCCAAGTGCTGGGATGAAAGGTGTGCACCACTGCCGGGAGGCTCTTTAAATTTTACTTTTTTCATAGTTCATTCTTTAAAAAGTTACAAATAAGTAATAAAGCAAATTCATGGTGAATGAAAAGCCTAGTTATGTTTTCACAGGACTTCACCAAGCATATGTACATTTTGCTACTTTCTTTAGACAGTGTATCCTTTGCCTAATGTCATGTTTGTTATGTCTAATCTGGAGGTTGTACTTCATAGTCCTAGGTACTTCTGGTCGCTAGAAAATTAAATTGCACAGTGTATGAGTTACTTTACTGTTGCTATGATAAAATACCCTGTAAAAGCAGCTTAAGAAAGAAAGGGTTATTTTGGTTTTTAGCTCCTGAGAGATAGACTCTATCATAGCAGGGAAGGCACAGCACTAGTTAGGAAGGTGTGGTGGCAGGAGCAGAAAAAGCTGGTTTATCACATTTTCATCCACACAGAAGAAATAGCCAAGTGGGGCCAGGCTCCACACCTCAAAGCCAGCTCCTAGTGATGTACTCCCTCCAGCAAGACCACGCCTCCTCAAGTTCCATAACCCCCAGCTGGAACCCAAGTGTTCAGACACCCACACCAATGGGAGCCATTTCACACCAGAGCAGATGGACTTCCAAACCCTGCCAGCGAGGGCAGAATCTTAACTTTTAACCTTACTTGACCCCTCCCTCACCTGATAACTTTTACCAAGTCTTTAATTTGATTTTGACGTTTATTTAATATGTGTGCATGCCTGCATTTTTCTCTTGTACCTGATGGGTCATGGGCCTCAAATGCAGGTTGTCAGGTTTTGGCAGTAAGCTAGTTCGCTTGCTGAAACATCTTGCTGGCTCAACATTTCTTTCTTAATGAACTCACCTGTAACTCACCTGTCCCCAGGTACTACCTAAGCTGGTCCTTACTCAGGATGCACAGTAGCTATTGTGAAGACTTTCTAGAGATTCTCTGAGAACATTATGTTTCCTTGGCACTAATTCTCTGTGGAGACTGGGTTTCTTGGGTGTGGACATGAAGAGTGTTACATTTCCCAGAATGATATTGTGTTTCACCAGCCACTCGCCTTCCCAACATTTTCCCATTAAATGATTTCTTCCATGTACTTGGCTCTTCTGTCCCCATCTTCATGATGCTCCCTACTATTCCTGATTTAAATTAGGAACAATAAAATTAGTTCTGTTCCCTGTGGCTCTGCATATTCGAAAAGGCAGGGATGTGTGGATACTGTCCAAGCAATAGTAAGATCAGTTTGTAATCATCTTAAATAAAAAAGTGTATGTGACTTCTTATTTAGGCATTTAGAAGTAGGTTATCTTTCCCAGCTGATGTGGACTAAGTAAATGAGATGTTTGTGATGCAAAGCACAGTTGTGATTTTGAAGAAAACAATTCCTCTGTTTCATAGTCTTTGGACCCCTCCGGCTCTCAAGTTGTCTGGGTTATACCAAAAGGGCAATTGCATCCAATTCAACATAAGATAGCTTACTGGCTCAGTTGTAAGACATGGGAAAATACACGTTTGCATTAGGGCAGAATATGAAATAAATATGCCTTAAGGATGCAGGGCTTCCCTCATTTATTTGGAACTGTCACTAATAGTTAATGTTTACTTAGTTGACACTTGGTTGTTGTCTGACTTGCTTTCAGAAAGTATCTAGAGCAAGATGGGTTGCCTAGCAACATCTTCTAGCCCAGGAGGTTGGAGATGGGTCAGTGATTAACAATTATGTACAATCAAGTTTAAAAATGCATGGCAGCCTTGCAACATGCAGGCCCTGACCACCAGTGAGCATTGGCATTCTACTGCCTCCACGTTTTGTGGCTGTTATGAGTGAATTTATTGCAGTTGAAGACTTGACCTTGTGGCAGCAATTAAAGGAAAACTATTTGGAACTGAAATAGGCTTATGGTGCCCTTTCGTGCATTGATTAAGTCTACAGTAGCATCAGAAACACATCACTTGGTTGTGCTTCTTGTCTGGACGCTTGTTCTGTTGGAAAAGGAAGAGAGGAAATGAAGTGTCTGGGCATTTATAAGCGTTGTCATCTCAACAAATTGGCTGCAGTTAGTGACTGCAGTTTACTGAAGAGTTAGCCCCATAGAGTGGCTGACAACAGCTCCCTCATTCAACCCAATTTGTTCTTCCACAAATTATGCATGCTGCAATGACTGTACTATGCTTCTGAAAGGGCCCAAGCTCTTGTTCTTCCTCTTCCATCCATTCAACACAGAAAAGAAGAATTTTGCATAATCCAACCTTAATTTATCTTTCTGTCAGCACAAATTTCAGTGGTTGGTGGTAGCTAGCTGCGAGCTAGCTGGGAGCCACTTTATAGCTCCAGCAAAGTGAGCTCTGTGTACTTCGTCATCGAAAATCATTGAGTTTAACTGGCTAATCAATTTTTAGGCCCTTTCCCTTTGTGTTCTGTTTAATCAACAAAAATAAATTGCCCTGCTACCCTTGAAAGATCTCAGTCAGAGAACAGTGACAAATACGTCACTGGTCCTGCCAAGAGAGCTTTTCGGCAGAAACATCTTAATTGAAGATGATCTACATTCAAAAGTGCTGCTTCATCATTTATCTGAGGAAGGAAACAGCTGTGTAAGCAGGCTGTGCCACAGCCCATGCAGGCATTGTGTTTGACATTCATCCACACTCCTTATCCACCAGCTATTTGTCTTTACATGACCTGCCCTAGCCCTCCTTGCTGATGACTCAAGCATCATCTTATGAAGTAGCTGTCCAAAAATTCCCATGACTTATGGGGAGACTGTGTGGGCTGATGAGGACAATGGATCCCAGGTCTTTCTTTTCCTTTCCCCTGGGTTTTACTGCCTGGCTCTTGTTCTCTGGGCTTTGGTTAGGAAGTAAGTGACAGCATGGTGCTGGAAGATGTGAGCTGTCCCTGGTGAAGTGGATGGTTTCTCCTGGGTACAAGGAAGCATCATCAGTCAGGGGTGACCTAATGCCCTTCATGTGTTTGAGTGCAAGGATCTAGTTCTTGCTTTTGTTGTCCCTCTTTGACACCAGGGAAAGCAAAGCAATGCAGAAAACTCAGATGTCATGCCCACGTGATGGGTTTTGGCTTCTCAGTGTAATCTGTGCAGGTGAGGACAATGAGGTTCACAGAACACAGAACCTGGCTCACGAGTGGTGACTCATAAGGGGCCGACTGTGTGGCTAGCATTCTTGGGCTTTCCTCCCCAGTGCCTCAAGAGAAAAGGGCCGTGAAGAAAACCCACGCTCCCACACTGTATATGTGTGGCATGTCTGTGATCTGAGTCCTGTCTGTTTTCCCACTTGTCTTCCCATTTCACTGTGTGCTAGAGATTGGAACGCCCCCAACCCCAGTTTCACTGGGTTTCTAGGGCTCAGTGGATGTAAAGTAGGGATGGCTAAAGGCTCCTGCAGGTCCGTGTACCTGGCACTTTGACAGAGTGTCTATTAACTCAGCCCTCACTCCTGTTAACTGCTGTTACCCTCATCTTACACATGAGACTGGGCGATTGGCTCAAGGTCACGTCTAACTGCAAGGAAACCAGTGTTTGTATCCAGCAGTCTGACCTAGCGCCCATGCTCTTACATATCTATGTTCATTTGGTCGCACCCTTGTCTGGTTGGTATTCCCCAAGTCTTCATGCACCAAGGAAGCTGTGATGTTGATAATGGGAAAGACTATACACTTAAATCCAAACTACTCCAAAAATTGAAACTTTTTAAGATTGAAATAACCCCACGACTAAGCATGTAAGGTATATCTGGTGTTAGTAAGTGAATTCCATGTTTGGACTTGGGTCCCACCCCAAGATATCTCAACATGTATATTAAAATGTTCCCAAATCTGGTGGGGAGGCGGTTGGTGAAGGAGAGACGACTCCAAAAAGCTGAATGCTAGACGTTTGTGCTACTCAGTGGCTAGTGATTTTTTATGACTTCTCAGACTGTGTGGGAAAAGCAGGCCACCAATCCCTCAGTCTCAGCTCTTGGCTCTCTTTATTCCCTAATGTCCTCCAGTACTGGGTTCAGGTCTTGGCTCATAGGCAAGCTCCCTAGCACTGAGCTAAGTCCCCGAAAGTCTCCAAACCCCCAGATGCATTTCTTGATGCCTTCTCTCTACTTTGGGTTGGCTTCTTTTGCACCCCTACTGAGTAGTTTTTAGTCTTAATTAAACTCGTTTTCTAGTTCTCCTTCTCTTATGTGCATGAGTGTTTTGCTTGCTTGTATTCATGTGCATCGTGTGGCTGCCTTGTGTCCGTGGAGGTCAGAGGAGGGAATTGAGTCCCTGGAGAACAGGAGAGATAGATGGTTGTGAGCAGCCAGGTAGGTGATTGGAATGAACCTGGGTTCTCTGCAAGCGTGGGAGGTGTTCTTAACCACCGAACCATTTCTCTGGCTAATGGTTTATCTTCCACAGGGCTTCCTCAAGTAGATGGGGGGGGGGGGGGGGGGCCATCTGTTCCCGTAGAGGACACCAAAAAGCTAACCCAGTGACATGCAGACTAGTCCAAAAGCAAAATACAAACAAAACAATGAACCAACCTTGGATGAACTCAGGGTATATCGAGATGCCACTCAGCAACTGCTGAAGAATGCTCTGTAAATCAGGAGAGATGCCCCAGAACAGGGAAATTCTAGCAGATGCCTAAAATCTTACGGAGCCTTTTTGTTGCCCAAGGCTTTGGCTGTTCGTCCAGCATCTTTGTTGGTACAGTGGAAGAGTGCCTGGTCAGGTGAGATGGAGGAGCAGCCCCCACAGGTGGTCAGAGGGGAATGTGTGCCTGCTGTGGGTTCGACCCATGCTTCTCATGATGATGGGAAGAACCACAGAGGCATGGTGTCTGGCTACTTCCAAGCAAGCCCTTGGGGGCACATTTGGCATACTTTTTTTTGTCCTCTGCAGGCCCATTAGCTTGATGTGGCTGTCCCCATTTAACAGGCGGCATGTTGCAGGGCGAATTCAGGGCCCACCGTAATTTTAGAAGCATGAAAACACATCACAGGATCAAGGACACACTTCCCTGGCTTGTGGGCTGGGGGGTTAGTACTTGGCTGCCCTCTGGAGCACAGATGCCTCTTTGTTACACAGCTCTTCGCAGCCAGCCAAAATGCACGGGTATGACAGCCTGCCTGTGGTTATTTCTGCACCCTGGGCATTGTTCTCAGAACTTTGTGTGAATTTAATCCTCGGAAAACATCGGTCCTGTGACTCTGATGGCACCTGGTTGATGGATGGGGAAACCGAGTCTCAGATCAATGCTTCAGCTTATCCAGGGCCACACAGCAGCCTTGGTGTCAACCAAGACTCCAGAGCAAAGCTCTTGGACACAGTGTCTTTCTGCCTCTGAGCTAAGGACAGCTGGGGAAGGGATGGCAGCATGGGAGGACAGTCATAGGGTCCACGTGGGTTAGAGGCTTTGGTCGCCCTCAGGAGCTGTTGTCCAGATGGCTCATCACTTCCTTTTGGCATCAGTCTCTGTCACCTTCTGTTGCTTTCTCAGACCACCCTAGTTGTGAAGGACAGAGACCATTAAGCAGCCCCAGGATGGGGCAAGGTGCAGCTCTGCCATCCCACCGCAGCCCTGGGAGTGACCAAGGCCTGAGACAGAGTCTTGGTAGGGTGAATCTCATATGCTTGGTCACAGGGCAGGCAGGCAGCGGCACATGTCTGTGAGGGCTGGTGAATCTCATATGCTTGGTCACAGG
>NW_026592666.1:7855026-7864844 GCF_907164565.1 Psammomys obesus | reverse complement strand
GGCACATGTCTGTGAGGGCTGGTGAATCTCATATGCTTGGTCACAGGGCAGGCGGGCAGGGGGTTGGAGCACGTGTCTGTGAGGGCTAGTTGCTGCCTAAGGTACACTCACGTGCTCACACCCTCTGGCTTCCCGTGCCCACCTGGACATTTCTGGAATGCAGTTTTGCTATCTCCAGTGTATTTTTCCTCTCCAGGTTTTCTGTTCTGCACTCTGCCAGCAACCTGGGGGGGCGGGGGTTTCAGAGCAGGATTGGATTCTTTTTTCCTCAGGCCTGGAACTGTTTTTCTATTGCTTGTATATCTGAACACCTGCTGAGCTGATGAGCTTTGCAAATGTCACTTGACTGTTGGGAGGGAGCTGTGAGGGATTCTCGGGAACACACTGTTCCGCTGCCTTGCAGGGTTGGGGGAGTGTGGGGCAGGCTCCAGCCCCAGCCCCCTCAGTGAGGGATATGGATACCTTCCCTCCTTCGGGCTGACAGCTGTGTTCCATCTGCTGTGCATCTTTCTTCCTCTGTGAGGAGACAGCCCTCGCAGTGGTACCTCAACTTTGGGGCTCCAGTGCAAATTTGACCTTTTTCTTCCTGCGTTTCTCTTCTCACAAAAATTCAAGTATATGCAAAATTTGGGGTAGAATCTTGTGGATTTCAGATACTGTTAAATTTAGAGCTCCTGGTCACCTCCACTTTTGCCTCCATCCCATGTGCCCCTGTAATGTGCCCTAGAAACTGGGCTCTTTCTTCTCTTGTCTTGTAGTTGAGAGCAGATACAGAAATTTGAATGTTCTCTGCCTCCTGTCTGTCATTGTTGTCCATCTCCTGTCCATGACAGGAGAATATATAGCATACTCAAAGAGGTGACTAGAGTATTGGATAGAGGTGGTTGTTGGGTTATGAGAGGCAAGAAGTGGGGATGAGGGACTTGGGGCTTGTGGGAAATTATAGTTCATCCCCTGTAACTGAAACAGAGGGCCTGGTGGCTTGGAAGAAGTGACGTGATGGTCAGACTCCAGGTGACCAGCAGGAAGGAAACAGGATCAACTGACTTCCCTGTCATGGCTTCTTCTGGGCTTGCACAGGGGCTGGGGAAGGAGGGCTGCCTTGGGAATAGATCATTGCTGACAAAGACAAGACAGAATATTTAGCTCATTATTTTTGGTTATCTATCTATCTATCTATCTATCTATCTATCTATCTATCTATCTATGTATCTATCTATCTATCTGAGACAGGTTCTCACTATATTCTCAATAAGTTCTGCACTAGCTGGTCTGGGACTTGCTATGTAGACCAGACTGGCCTTGATCTTATAGAAATCCACCTGCCTCCGCCCCCTAAGTGCCAGGACTAAAGGTGTATATCATCACACCCAGCCCTTGTAGATCATTAGTAACCCATGTCCTATATTTGTATGTTACACTTGACAATGCAAGGAGGGCATTTTGTCCACCTTTTAACTACATTTCCTGGGATCTGGTTGATGGGGAAATTGCTTAGGTTGTGTGCAAGGGGAGTTGTGTAATTCTGACCATGTTCAAAAGCTTCTTGGGTTGTGTGTGATGCTTTGAATCCAGATGTCAAATTTTGTTGTTGTTGTTTTTCCTTTGTATTGTTTACTCTTCTACTGCTGTGTTAAAACACCATGACAAAGGCAACTTATAGAATGCAGGAGGCATGGAGGTTTTCACAGAGAAGCAGTAGGGGAATGTGTAATTTATGCACATAGGGTTGTCCCTTCAAGGAAAAGAATGCTCCACCTGTCACCTATCCAGAAGGAGGGAACAGATGTGCCTGGGACCTTTGCTCTCTCTTGGTGGATAAAGACTTTCTGGATCTTCCCTAGACCCTTATCCTTAAATTTGTTTTTCTCGGTCAGTCTATAGAACCTGTCTTCTTGGACTTTACAAAGAATTACGATGTAGTAATGTCAGATCTGAGTTTGTCTTATTTTGTTCCTCGAAGGGATTTATGTCTGCTTTGTTGTGCATATGGGATTGAGTTAATTTTCACCAGAATAATGTTCACCAATTTGTGTTGTTCCTAACTATGCCTCAAATAAGCTACCCAGGGTCAGACTCCAGAAATTTGAGCTAATACTAGCTGCTGAGCCCCATTGAACTGAACTGCCTTCTTGCTTCCTGTGATCATGTCTCTGCCTGTGTGGGTCACAGAAACCCTCGCAGCTACAGCCCCACCAGGAGTCAGGACCTCTGCTTAAACGCTGTTCTTGATAGAAATCCTGTATGTGACCATACCCAAGTCTGGCTTTTCTGAACATTTTAAAAATTAGGCTTCAACTTATGCTCGGTTTGCTAGGTGGTTGTAGCAAGAACTCCGCTACGTCAGTTACTGATCACCCCCACGGACTATAACTGATTACCTTTGCTGTCCGATGACTTACTCTCCCTCCTTCCTTTGGCTAGGTCCTGCACCTGCCTATAGCAAGACACTGTCCCAGTTCGGTGTTTCCTGTTAGTAGTTTTCTATCCATTGACCTCTCACCCTACTCTTTGGCCATAAATCCCCAGCTGTCTGTATTTGCAGCTGAGCCCAACCCACCCCCTTACTCTAGCAAGGTTGATATCTGTCCACTGCTGTCATCCTGGATGAATCTGCTTGCCTTAACCATTTAAGAAACATGTACAAATAATATTTTTAAAAACGTTACCCATTTGAAATCCGTGGGTTTTTGGGATTCTCTGGTCCAGCCTGACCCCAAACTGAGAGCGATGTGGAGCTCATTACTCACTTCAGGGGCCTGCCAACCCACTTGCAGGCTGATTCTCAGTGAAAAGACTCCTAGGCTTGGTTTCAGGTTTGAAATCTCACTTTACTTTGACTTGTTTGTCTCGATTCTTTGATATTTGTTCCCTCCTTCATTAAGAGACTGAACATTAAGCTTTGAAAATCCTAGTTATGTTCAAATAGTGCACATGCATTATCTTCTTGCTGTTTGAGTTTATGTTATTAAGTGTTGGGGCTTCCTATGTTGGCTATTGGCCCTGAGCTCCTAGACTAGGGTCACCCTCCTGCTTCAGTCTCCCAAACAGCTGGGACTACAGTTATGTACACCAGGCCTGCCTTTTCTTGCAGTCTTTCCTAGGACTCTGATCCTGGTTAGATCCATGTGACTGACACCAGGGTGCCGTTCCTCCAGAAGGTGGAACTAGGGTGATGTCACTAGGGTGTGCTCTCTGTGACTTGCAGTGCTCAGAGTTCTAGATTGCTTGGCTTCCAAGTCTCAGCCCTTAGTTTTTCCCTTCTCTTGCCTGCCTTTGATAGCTTTATGGACATGTCAACTGAGACAGCTTTGTACGTGATGTTTTTCTCTTTCCTTTTTTGCTTGTGGAATGTGGTGTGTGGGCGTTGGGGAAGCTGTTTGTCACTCAGAGCCTTTTCTTTTGAACTTGTAGGTTGACGGCTGAATTCTGAATGTTAACACTGTCCGAAGCTTGACCTCTGCATGGTGAGTAGTTATATTCTTCTATATGCTGGCTATGTGCCTCAAAGGACTTTCTAGGGGCAAATTTCTAGCCCCAAAGTAATGTTTTGTGTTAATCAGTTCTCATCCCTTATCTTTCCTTCTAGACAGTTTTCCTCGATATTAAAAAGCAAAACAAAACAAAAAAACCAATAGTGATTCTGTATGGTCAGCAGCAGTCATTTGATTTGTACAGTTGCCTGAAGAATAGTTCAGAGAGGACTAAAGGAGTGAAATAAGTTCTAAGTATAAATATTTCTCTAAAATGATCAGCGTTCTTTTGGGTCATCATAATCTTCTATGAAATGAATAGGACTTCATTGTTAAGTGTCACTAGATGTTGGTTTGGAGATTTTCATGATGGTCTTGTAGCTGTTTTCAGTTGGTGAAATACCTAAGCACAATCCAAGAATCTAAACAGCATTCAAACTGCCTGGGACTGATCTCCTCCCCACATCTCTTAGACCAGGTCTCCCTATGGGGCTCAGGCTGGTCTAGAACTCAGTCCTGCTTGGTCCAGTTCTCCATGCGGATTTGCAGGAGTGCTGTGCTCTGAGGTCCTTACTTGCATTTCAGAATACGCCTCCTCCTCCTCTTGTCCTCTCGGGTATTGCATTTGTTCTGTAGTTTTTGCACAGCATACATTACATTGCTGGTGTTGTCGAATGGCCCCTACACGTGCTCCATTGTCCTCCAAAGTCCTTATAAAGACATGAGCTATTAAGTTCCAAACTGGGGGCCTGCAGCCAGGCATGGTGACACATGCTGAGTCCTAGTGACTCAGGAAGCTGAGATAGTAGGATTGCTTGAGCCCAGGAGCTCAAGGTGAGCCTGGGAGTCAAGTGTACAACTGTGTTGAATGAATGGATAAAAATTGGGCAAGAACATTGCATAGACAGTGGTGTAACGTCCCTTTTAAATTATTAATGATGGATGCTATCAGTCCATTTATCCATCACTAGAGCCCTTACACAGTTTTTATCCACATGACTGTAAAGCCATTGATGAGCTAGGTGATGATAAGTGTGATCTTTCCTTTAGAATGACAAAAAGGTGGTATTTGGTTTCCACCATTTGCTGTGCATTTATTAACTGGTTCTCTAAAGAAGAACTTATGTCAAATTTTCTTTATTTTAATTTGTATGTGTGTTTCCAATGTGTGTCTGCAGTGGTCATAGGATAATTTGCGGTATTTGCCAATCAGTCGAGGAGAGCAGCAAGTAGGAGCAGACAGTGACGAGGATGGTGATGATGGAGCATTCAGACAGGCTCTGGGTTCATCTGGAATGTAGATTTTTACAGATTTGCTCTGCACGGGGCAGAACTGACCTAGGCCCTTTCTAGCCAGTCAGCAGGTAGAGACAGAGGAGGAGTTATTGTTAAATTGTAAGCTAACACTGTCCCTGGTGGAGTAGTGTGCTGGCTAGCTTTATGTCAACCTGACACAAGGCATAGGAGGGAATCACGGCTGAGAAAACGCCGCCTTATGATCATGCTTGAGGAATATTTTCTTGGTTAGGGATTGGTGGGGAGAGCCCTCCCCCTTGTGGGTGGTTCTATCCCTGGGCTGGTGGTCCTAGGTCCTATAAAGAAGCCGGCTGAGCAAGCCTATAAGCAGCAACCCTCCATGGCTTCTGCATCAGTTCCTGCCTCCAGGGTCCTTCCCTGTTTGAGTTCCTGTTCTGACCTCTTCAATGATGAACAGCAAGGGTGAAGTGAAAGTTAAATAATAAACTTTTCCTCCCTGAGTTGCATTTGGTCATGGTGTTTCACCACAACCATAGAAACCCTGACTAAGACAACTGGTTATCTCTTTGACTTGGTGACTAGAGCCTGTACCTTTAGCCCTTCAACTCTGCTGAAGCTGACAGGCCTGGCAGTTGACATCTTGAGGTCAAGATGTCAAGTTCTTCCTTAAGGACAGAGCTCTTATCCCCTCTTCTATATGAATGTGCGTGAGGGTGCGGGCTGACTTATCTCTGACCAGGAATTCTCTGTGCTTTTACTTTTCAAAGTAAGCAGACTTGCATTTTTCCTCTTAGATGGTGCTCAACTCATTGCTCCTATATTGTTAAATTATGATGGATGGCTATGGAATTCTTTATGTGAGAAAAATGAAACAGACTTAAAACATAAAAGGCTCTTCTTCCTTAATTGCATCTTAATGCAATAAAAACCAGAGTGATTATTTAAAAATGACAGAAGAAAAGAATTAAAATAGTAAAATTGCTTAGCAAAGATTCTGTTTCATAATGCATTTCAATATAATTGGTATCATCATATGTAATTAACAATCTTTCTTTGAAGCGTGAAGCTTAAAGTTTGGGCGGAGCGGGACCCTCAGGGCCTGGTGATGCCCGAATTCATCCCGGTGGTGGCACTTTTGAATCTGCACTGGCTGTGGGTTCTTGCCACTGTCCTTGGCTTTCTGTGTTGGACAGAAAGAGTTACAGATGTGGACAAAGCATCCTTCAGCATTTGCGAAGCCACCACAGGTGCCTGGTTTGTCAGAGGAGGCGGGGAATGGCTTCACCTGGCTGTGGCACCAACTGAAGAGTTGGTTGGCCCAGAGCTTGTCACTCCAAATCTGCTTGAGAGTCCCTTTGGATAATTTTTTTACACCTGCCCCATAACCTGGCACTGTGGGCCTTGTGATGAAGAGGAAGGAGCAGGAGTCCAAGGAAAAGTGCTGTGGGGGAATGGATGGGAATGCAGTCCTTGCACGGAGCCTCAGTTCCCAAGTCACACCTTTTAAGGTTGGAGACAAGTGTTGAGGGAGAACAAACCAGGCTGAACTGGGCTGGTGCTAACCATTTCTCCGGCTTATATCCTTGGGCATTCCTCCCAAGTGTTGAGTTCATGCAGACTCCTTCTGTGAGAGGTAATGGTGAAAAATGATTTTGGTGGCTGCGCGGGAGCATCTGTGCTTGTGGTGAAGTGTGTCAGTGCCAGCCCAGGGGGGAGTTGCCTCCTTGTGAGGAGGTTCGTGCCACAACCAGCCAGCTGGAGCCCTGCAGAAGGGGTGAGGAAAACCATTCCTGCTTATGAGTTCAAGGTCTCCTCTCTGCAAGTAGGATCCGTAACCCCAAATTCTTCTTTAGATCATCTCTAAAGCCATCCATGGCGTTATGGTTTCTTTTTGGATGGTTTCAATATTTGGTCCTCTTGCCTTGGGTCCCTAAGTGCTGGAATTACAGTCATGCTCTGCCATGCTTCTTTATTTTAATGATGATGGAACCGAGGCTGGAGCAATGTCTTAGCAGGTAATAGCACTTGCTCTCACAGAGGGCTGGAGTTCAGTCCCCAGCACCCCCATAGTGACTCACAACCTTCTGTAACCCCAGTATTCCAGTTCCAGAGAGTGTGATACCCTCTTCTTGCCTCCTTGGCACCAGGTAGCCATGTGGCACACACACGTTTGCAGGCAGACACTCATATACGTAAAATAATGATAAATAAATCTTAAAAGATGATGGAACTGAACAGAGACTCAAGAACAGTGGTGCATCTGAATTACGCTGAGTGTGGGAGCAGGAGTTGACAGGGTATTTGTAGAGATTAGCTGCCATTCTGTTTTCTGGGAAGAGTGGTGGTGTTATTCGCAGACCTCTGTCTTTTCCATTGACTCTCTCTGGGGTCTTGGCAGAAAGAGCTGGTATTTCAGGCTTATGAAGGGCTTACTAATGAAAGTTTTTAAATTAATTTTTTAAAAATGTATTTGTGTGTGTGTGTTTGTGTGCATGCTTGAGGAAGTCAGAGCACAATTTGCTGGAGTTTCTCTCTCGGTTTTTTTCAAGACAGAGTCTTATTGTATATTTGTACCTGTCCTGGAACTCACTGTATGGACCAAGGTGACCTTGAACTCACAGAGACCTGCTTGCCTGTGCCTCCAAGTGCTGTGATTAAAGGCCTGTGCCCCTGCTCCTGGTTTTGGAGTCTGTCCTCTTACTTTACAGGGGTCTTTTACAGGGACCAAACTCAGACCATCAAGGTTGCACCTTTACCTGCTAAGACATCTCACCAGCCTCAAGCAAACTTTAACCACCAGACCTAAGTGTCTGTCTGTGCGTGAGCACGCATGCATGTGTGTGCACCCGTGCAGATGCCGTGGATTTCAGAAGAGGTGTCAGGTATCCTGGCGCTGCAATCACGGCAGTTGTAATCAGTACGCGCTCTTAACCACTCATCCATCCGTCTGGCCCACCCCTAAAAAATTGTTCAACAAAAGTGATGGAAGGGAAAATAAGAGCAAAAGAAATGCCTTAACCTGCATGGGCTTCATGCTAGAAAAGAGGAATTGCAGAAACAGTGTTGTAATGGGGTGGAAGGGAGGGAAGGAGGACTCTGGATAAAGGATACCAAAATGAAATTAAGCAAATATGACATTGGCTCTTGTTTACCCTCTGACTCGATAAGGTAGGGGAAGGTGTTGAGAGAGAGGAGAGGAGTGGGGAGGAAAGAGGTGGTCAGCATCACTGACCTGTCAAAATCAAACAGTTGGTGATATTGAGGTTTTAGGTTGTCTCTGGTAGCACTATCCACTGACGTATGTGCAGCTGACACAGTAGCTTGGGGTAGCCGTGAGTGGTAATTCAGTGGGGGAGCTCAGGGAAACAGCTGAGTAGATGCTGGATTGTGGGCACACGATCGATTGTGTACCCCTTAGACAAACCTTCCCAAAGATCTGGGAGTGGTGGTGCACAACTGTAATCCTGGCACTTGGCAGGCTGAGGCAGGAGGATTGGTGAGTTTGAAACCAGCCTGTGCTGCAGAGAGCAAGACTGCCTCAGCAGATGGAACAAAACAAGACATGTCCATAGGCCCAGGTTTATAAAAACAGAAAGCTGCTCACCCACAACAGTCCGTGCTCTTCTCTGTAGTTTAAAGAGGCAGCGAGAGGAATTTGCCAATCTCTTACCAAACACCTTTCCAAGGCCAGAAGATAGATGTTTCTCTGTTTCCTTGGGCAAGTCCCTTTGTCCTAAGTGTCACGCTTCAGTATTGCTTTTCCCCAGACCATGGCTTCAACTTTATTGTTCCAACTTTTCCTTTGGGTCAGCATCTCTGCACCCCCAGTTCTATCCTCACCTGCACCTCTTCCTTCTGCTCCCTTGCCTCTGTGGTGGCTCCTTTCTCTGAATTCCAGGTGCTGGGCCACTTCGACCTAGTGACATTCTTCATGTTGGTGTCCTCAAGGTCACAAGAATTGGATTATTGAGCCATGTGTAGACTTGGCTCTCTTCTGTATGCACCGTATATTGCGCACATGTATATTTATGAACACACATACATATTAAAGTTCAGAACTTAAACATTTATGATAAAATCATGCTCTAAATCAGAAGTGTGTCCTTGTGCCCTATGTCAGCAGCCCTCTCTACTTGCACCAGCTGTGCCTGTGGGAGCAGGCCTGATGGATGGCCAGTGTCACGGTGGCTGTGGCCTGGTTGACTGGCTACGCCTGCTGCTCTGGGCCCTTGAATCTCACCTCACAGCCACAACTCACCCTTGGAATGAGTCCTATCCTAGCATAGGGTCTCATCTCCAGCTGTTCAGAGTTCACTGTGTTTCCTCTGGCTTTCCCACCCAGCTGCTTGGTTAAGTTGATGGCTGCATGGCCTAGGCGCTGTTCATTAATGTCCAAGGTCTACGGGGACCTTTGGATGGACATTTAAAGAGGGAAGAGTTCCCCTGGCTCCTCCGTGGGCCAGTGTTGCTTTACCTTAGGGACTTTTACTTTTTACATTGCTGGACATTGCCAAAGGCCTCGCATGTGGTAGGCTAGTTCTACCACTGAGCCACACCCTCAGTTTTTCTTTTTACTTCATTGATTTTTTTTTTTTTTTTTTTTTTTTTTTAAGTTTTGAGACTATCTCATTCCGTTGCCCAGGCTAGCTTTGAGCTAACTTTGAGCCCAGGCAGGCTCTCAACCAGGACCCTATCTTATTTTCCTGAGTATCTTGGTTAGAGGCCTGTGCCTCCAGGCCTGATTACAGTCCTTCCAAGGCCCTCTGTGCTTATTTCGCTATGGAGAAGCTTAGGTGTGGGTGGGAGGCAGGTGCTGGAGGAAGAGCTGTTAGGAGCAGCTGTGGCCGAGGACCTGCTTCCTGCACAGAGACAGTGCGGCACTTCCAGGAAGTATCTTGGACCTGTTTCTTTTCTGGGACAGAAGAGAGAAGTACTATGGCTACTGGAGAAGATTTAGGGTGGGGGACCCCTTTGAGACAAAGGGACATGTGGGGATTCCCGTTATGTCAAGATAAAGAAGTGTCTTGTATGTTCCAGCTAGGAGTGATGCTGATTCCCGTTATGTCAAGATAAAGAAGTGTCTTGTAT
>NW_026592666.1:7723180-7855016 GCF_907164565.1 Psammomys obesus | reverse complement strand
GAGTGATGCTGATTCCCGTTATGTCAAGATAAAGAAGTGTCTTGTATGTTGCAGCTAGGAGTGAGGTTGAATCTTGATGCCGTGTAGTGAACACCAGTGGGCAGCAGTGTTCGTGGAAGCAAGGTAGTCCTGTTTCCCATCTGCACACTGTTCATGAACAGCTACTCCCATCACCCGTCGTGATCCATGCTGCTGCCCTCTTGACCTCTCAGCAGCTGCAGTTACCTGCAGGAGACACACACAAGACTGTGCCCATCAATATTCCCCTACAGAAGGGATATAGGCTATGAGTGGCTGGTGAGGGAGCCTCATAGGGCCCCTCCGTCCCAAAGATAGATGCTAATGCTTGCTGAGCAAGGGCTTGTAAGGTTCACTCCTCCCAGAGGATAGTGTACAGTTGCTGGGTAGGGGTGTGAGGGGCCTTCCCCTTCCTTCAGGGTCTGAGCCGTTAAGGATTATTGGGAGAGCTGTTTTCTTCAGCCGTGTGCCTGCTCGTAAGTCGCCTACTCCCCCATAAGGAACCTAACTAACTCCATGTGTCCACCTGAATTGGGTGGAAATAGTTGTTTGGTCTGTCCCAGATGTCCTGTCTGTGCTGAGTAGACATTTATTTGTCTTCCTAGGGAAAATTCACAGCACAGGAAACAAGAGGCAGAGCTAGGGACCAGGCTGGCTGTCCAACGAAGACTTCCAATATCCCCAGCTTTCTGCCTTCTGAGCCTGCCAGGCGCTTGGCCTTTCTGCCTGATCTGTGAGATGTTTGCATCGGTTTAGTGACTCTGTGGGGAGCTCTCCTCTACATAGCGTACCACCTCACTCCAAACTTAGTCCACTCAAGAAAAAAGAGGGAGTTGTGGCAATTGGCGGGCACTGAGAACAACCAGTGTCTTGTTCAAAAGCAAAATAGGACAAAAAGACAGCTACTATGTTTTGTGATACTGGCTTTGTGATACTTCTCATGTCTGTCGTAGTTAATTTTTATTGCTTGACACAGTCCTGGACATACCTGGGAAGGAGGGGATCTCAGTTGAAGAATTGCCTCCGTCACATTGGCCTGTGGGCATTTTTTGATTGCTTATTGATAAGGAATGGCCCAGCTCTCTGTGCACAGTGCCACCTCCAGATGGCTAGGCCCCAGGCTGTGTATGAAAGGTAACTGAGCAAGCCTGGGGAATAAGCCAGGAAAGAGTGCTCTTCCGTGGCCTCTACTTCTGTTTCTGGAGCCTGTTCTTAACTCAGCTTCCCTTGAGGATGGACAGTAACACATTGTATCATTGGGTCTCCAGATCTAGGCTACTTATTATAACATTACTTGTGTTTACCTTTTCAAGTGGGGACACTGCAAATGGTCATGGAGAAGCACCTCCAAAAGTAGAGGCCAGAGTTTTCAGGGAGGCAGGACTGGACTCTGACCCCGCTAGTATAGAATTTGAGGACTTGCCAGCCTGTCTGATAGAGGTCATTCATTCCTTCTGAGAGCTTTTCTTTCTGAAAGTGGAGGTGTGAACCACAGGGGAGCTGTGGTTGGGGTCTCTGTGGGGTCAGGAGTGCTCACTTACAGGACATCTCTGTGGCCAGCTCTTTCCTTAGGCTTTTCCCAGAGGCACTGCTAACTTAACTCTGTCCAGTCACCTCAGCCAGTATGGCTGGTGTGTCTCACATGTTTGCCATTGGGAACTCTTTTTGTTTTGTTGTTGTTGTCTTTCTGAGACAAGGTTTCTATGTGTAGCCCTTGGCTGACCTGGAACTAGGTTGGTAGACCAGGCTGGCCTCGAACCCATAGAGATTCACCTGCCTCTGCCTCTGGAGTGCCAGAACTAACGGTGCGCTACCACGCCCAGCTCATTGGGTACTCTTATAAGATGAGTACAATCATGGTTAATTTTATGTGTTTGCTTGCCTGGCTACTGGATGCCCGGGTATTTGACCAACCATTCCAGGTATTCCCAGCAGTGCTTCTGGATGAGATTTAACAGAGGTGAGAGAATTAGTGAAGCAGATTGCCTTCTAGTACGGAGGGCTCATGCAGCCAGTTGGAGGCCTGCATGAAATTAGCGGCTGACACCCCACCCCCGCCCCCAGCAGGGACTATGTCTCCTGCTTGAGTGGATCAGGCCTGTCATTTTCTCACTTGCCTTTGGGCTTGGGCTGGAATTAGCATTGCTCTCCCGAGTCTACAGTTTGCTCATTGTGCTCATTGCAGATCTTTAGACATGTCAGACTATATAATATCATAAACTAATTCCTTGTAATAAGTCTCCTCATGTAGACCGATGTGCATGTGGTGTGGGTTTATTTGCATGTCAGTGGTAGGTCCTGTTCCTCCTGAGGACCCTTACGGGGCCCACCCTGGGTGACTGTCCATCTACTCATTGCTCAGGTCGGCAATCATCTGACCAGTGTTCCTGTGGGAACTGCATGATTTTCTATTCGCTTTCACTGTTCAGGCAAACAGGAACCCATATTCTCATGTTCCTCCTCTGATTCAAATTTTTGTTTAGTGATGTTATGAAGATTTCTTGGTATTTTTCTGCTTTCTTCATTTTTTTCTCTCTCCCTCGTTGGCTTTTCTTATTTTATTTCAGATTCAAAGTAGTCCTAATACAGCTCATAAATGTAAGACTTGGGACTGGAGGATACAGCCCGGTGGACAGCACATTTGTTATGCAAGCGTGAAGACCTGAGTTTGGCTCCCCAGCATCCAGGAAGACACCTGACATCGACTGCTAGCCTTTGCACATGCGTGCACAGGCGTACACATGCTAACACACTCCCGCACGCACACCACACCCACCTCCACACCTGCACACACTCATAAAATACAAGGGTAACATTCAGATCCTTAGTCTTCATGTAAGATTTTAGCAAAATGGCCACAGCTCTCACAAACCCATTTCAGAAAGCCAGAGGATTTTCTTACAATTACATACTTTTTCCTTTAACCTCCGGCTTTATAGATTAAAAAAAACCGGTTTTTAACAGTATTGTTTCTAACTTCCTTCTAGAGCCCGTGTTTTCCCATTGTTTCTGATAATCTATAGCACGTCTGTCACATATGTCTTCAGGTTTTGGTGGGCTGTCTGACATGGTTTGGTCACTGCTGTGAGGCCTGCCACTTACTTATCCTTGTTCCACTTCTCATTTGGGTGAATGATTATTTCCCAGTGTTATGTTGGGGACACTATCTGTCTTCACCCATGAGGACATAGTTTTACACTCTTAGTGACTGTCCAGAATCCCAGACTGTGCTATGTTTTACCTATATTTTTATTCTACATCTAAGCTGAAGTTGAATTTGTAAGTTAGGCCTCATAAACAAGTAACCTGAGCTCCGAGCAACTTCATCATCTGAACTTTTCCCCTCCCATAGTCAACAGTGTCTATCCTTTCACTCAGAGGAAGTATTTCATAGCTTGTTTGTAACATAGGAATCACCAACATTTCTGCTTTTATTCTTTGGTACCACTGTGTTGTGAAATAGTGCTGTAATACTGTTGACAGTTGCTCAGATAACAGAGAAAGAATCTAGATGGCTGCTGGATGGGTAGCATCTACAGTGTGGGTACACTGGACAAAGGGGTGATTAATATCCTGTGTGGGGCATAGCAGGACAGTCAGGGGCATGGGATTTCATCAAGCCACTGAGAAAGATGCATACATTACTTATTGATGGAGTTTTCCATTTGCTGTGTTTGGACCATGATTGACTATAGGTTTCTGGACCCAAGGTGAAACATTTGGTAAGAGAGGATTCCTGTATGTCTTTATTTTCTTTGCCTTCACTGTTCCTTTCAGTTCACATTTAATCATTGCCTGGTTTTTCACTCAGTAATGTCCGTAAATACTGCTTTTGCTTACTTAGTCTGTGATGAAATGAAAGGTTTGATTTAGAGGCTCAGTGTGCTCCTAGGAAGAGGTCATGAACGAATCTGAGCACAGGACGGATGGGATTATGCTTGATGCTTGTGCCTAGATGTCTGGATCATGGGGTTCATTTAACCTGAACTTAACCTGACTTCACTAGAAAGCGGCCAGAGGCTTCATTGGCTTTTCAGCTGCAGGAATTTCAGTGAATGTTGGGCTTAAACAACCACAACAAAACCATGAAATCATCATCCAGTAAGCCCAAGTCTCAGATGCAATCAATGAAGCCCCATTTGCCTTTCCTTCTTTCTATCGGATACCTTCCAACTCAGGAAGTAATGGAAGGTGGTTAAATTGCTCCTTGGATTTTACAAGGACTTGGAATGTTCCAGGCCTCTTTAGGCGGTCTTTTGGGTGCTGCCAAAATGGCCTGCAATTTTGACCAGGTGGGCTGTGATAGGAGTAGCATTTGCTACGATAAAGTTTTATGCAGTCACTAAAGATGTTTGTCCCTCATGTTGGAATTACAGACACCATTCAAGATAAAGCTTTCCAGATTTGTTGGATTATCTACCACAAAGTTGTACCTACATGAAGGAGCCCCATGGAGCAAACCCTGCTCCCTCTTCAGCAAAACCAAGGGGAATGTAATATTATTTAACCAATAAATAGTAAAGAACATTTTGGAAGACTTCAATAAACAAAGTAAGTCTACAAAATGCTAAGCCAGTTGGGGCATAGTAACATAGTGGTTCTGGATTCTTCTTTTGGTTGAGATTTACTTACTGATGCAGACCTTTCTTGTTAGCTGTAACATTCGATGTTTCCTGCCTGAAGCTGGTGACATTTCCCACAGAAACACACCATACTCCTCACTGGTCTTCAAGTTGCATATAGCAGTAGTGCTTTCAGAGTATTTTCTGGCTTCTGAGAAAAGGATGCTGAGTTGGTGGTGGTTGGGGTTTGGGGGTAGGAGGTGTTAGTTGCCGACCTGTTGGCTTGACTCCCCATCACTGTTGGCTGACATGATGATACATAGACCAGTATCACTTTTCTCAAGATGGTGGAGTGTACTTTCCTCTCCCCTGCATTACTGGGAGAGAAAATATGAAATTAATATTATAGCCATTAGTCATTTTTACCTTTTTTTTTTTTCTTGTAAATCCCCAGAGCACAAGTATGGAATTTGTCAGATGACAAACTCTATACTTCAAGGTGTTGTGGCACTTGGTATATTTCATTCCTTCTTTGAAATGTAATGCACTGAGAATGTGTAGAAGATTTAGAGGAATTTTAATGATGCATTTTAAAGCAGGGAAACTGTCTTCCGGTTGCTGTTTTCTTGTGTGGATGAAGGCTCCCTCAGTACTGCATTCACCACAACAGCAAAGCCAGAGCAAATGAAGTGTTTTTGGTGCCACCACTTAAGAGTGTATTAAGAGTCGTGGGCTGACTGCTTTTGTAGCCTCCATGGGACAGCTTATCCCTAGAGCTGTTCATAGAAACAAATCTGGTTGCTGGGAGCTTACAGAGGTTAAGAACTGATTTTCATGAAGTTTTTCATGTAATGAAATCTCATCAATTTCTAGTCTCTTGGCTGTTCTCACTTGAGACCGAGGAGGGTCCAACCATGAACAGCTTAGAGAGCCTGTGGTTTTGCCTTGGCTTCTTTTTGGCTTGTGGGAGGCCGCATCCCGTGAGGTCCAGCTTTTATGAAATCTGTTCTAAATGACTTGAATGGGAGCCAGTGCTGTCTGATGGTTTCTATTATGTAACCAGTCAGATTTATGTTGCATACAATGAATTTCAAATCCCAGGTTTTTTTAGGGAGATTTCAAAGAGGGATAGGGATGCTCTTAGCTTCCTGGAGAATGATAATTTGGAAAGCCACTATAGTTCAAGACTCATTATAGAAACCACAGCCATAAAATATGATGGTTTGGTCCCTAATGACCATGAGAAGTGTTTCTGAAGCTGATAGAAATTGAAAACCGATGGACCCCAGGAGTCTGATAGCAGGGGGTGCCTGATGCACGGTGGAGGGACAGGTGACTTCCTTTTCTTTTTGTTTTATGTATTTATTTATTATGTTTCGTGTGTGTGTGTGTGTGTGTGTGTGTGTGTGTGTGTGTGTGTGTATGTGCCAGTGCGTACCATGGGCAACATGTAGAGTTCACAGATGATCTTACAGGAGTCAGCCCTCCTCTCCCACATGTGGGATTGGTTATCAGGCTTCACAGAAGCACCTTTACACAATTACCCATTTCTCCAGCTTAAATGAGTTCTCTGGTGATGGCATTTAACTGGTCCTCTGGGTTGGCGTGGCGGTATGGTGGTTAAAGGTGCTTGCCATGTATGCCTGCGAAACTAAGCTCCCGGGACTCAGGTAGCCATGGAAGGAGAGACTTGATTCCTCAGTTACCTTCTGACTTCCGCATGCGTGGTTTAGCTCATGCTCCACCCCCCACCACTAAATTATAAATGTTTATTTAAAAAAAACACAACCCTAAAGCACAGCGGCGAGTGTGTATTGGGCTGCAAAGCCAGTAGCCAGTTCTAAGGAGCTTTGTGGGCTGTGGCATATCTTTGGCTTTCCAAGGTAATTGCTCCTCCTGGTTTCATAGTGTCTGCAGAGCAGACCCTGAAATGCCTGTTCATTATCTTTTGTCTGTTAGGAGAAGACCTAATTATTCCCAGTGGCCAGAAGTAGTTAGGGCATGCACAGGCCTGGCTGTGCCCTTACAGGGCTCTTGGTAACCTTTTCCATAGAGTTAGATGAAACAGGAGCGCACATGGCTTCTACTTCTAGTCAGTTGTGATTTCTGTTGTCACTGCCCCAGAACACTTAAAAGTGACTGTCAGTCCTGGGAAGCAGATAAGGATGAGATGTGTTTGAGTTTTGGTTTGGATACCTCAGTTCATTGCAACACTGAGTCTAAGCTGACGTGTTACGGTAGCTTCTTCAAGGCATGTAGCATTCATATTCTTGTGTGGTGCGAGATCCGAATTCAGTCACGTTGTCTTCGTTCCTAAATGCTGATGAGCTTGTCAAAATGAAGCCTCTCAGGACCCATCTTCACAGAGACTCGCTCCTCAACCACACTAGAATCAAGCTCCTGTGTGCCCCTGTTTGCCAGTAGGCTCTGACATTGACCCAGGCCTCTCTTTTCCTGCCCTGTCCAAATCTTAGCAAAGAATCCTGCAGTGTTGCCCACTCTACCCCACTTGATAGCTGATCAAGTTGTTCACCCCTCATCTTTGACCTTAAAAGACAATAAGTTTTTTAGCAATTCCTAACAGAAATTAGGCCACTTGAGCAAGAGTCCTGTAAAAGGAACTTTTATTGTCCTGTTTCAGTTATTGTCTGGGAGGATTATGCCTTCTTCTGCTAATGTAGGCCTAGTCCTGGAAGCTTCTCGCCTCCATACAATCCAACCTAGTCCTAGAATGTTTCCAGCCTCTGAGACTTACTACCTATAAGCTCACCTTTTCTTGTTCTTACCGAGCGCTGGGCTGGCTGGTACAACTCAGCTTTTCTGGCTCAAACATCTCTCCCAGCTGACTCATTCAATCTGGCCTTTATCTCTCAGCTTCCCAATAGCTCTGCTTGGCCACAAACTAACTCCCAACAATCTAATCTTCAGGCTCCTTCCCATTCTCTGGCCCATTTGATCTTTACCTGAATCCTTTCTCTGCAATCTGTCTCTCTATTACTGTCCCGGTACCACCATATCGGGACCAAAGCTTTTATTTGCCTGAAACTTGCTCTATACTAGGCTGGCCTTAAACTCGAATCTGCTTGCCTCTGTCTCTTTGATTAAAGGCGTGTTTGTATTCTAGCCAGATCAACAAACCTGGAAGGTCTTTGGATGTGATCTCTTGCCAGAGTAGCCAAGTTCTAAATTAAAATTCCTCTATAGAGTCCTCTGACTCTTGACATTTCCTTTTAGTTAGCCTCTGTGTACACTGTCACTTGTCGGTAAATCCACACTTACTCTTGCTGGACTGAGGTAATCTTACCCGTTTCCCCCCAATCGAAACACATTTATTTATATCTTTCAGAATAATTTTTTCTTTAGGAAAATCCATGTTCTTTATTGGTATGTCCAAAGTAACACTCTGTGCATTTATTAGGAAAACAGAGAGTCCTAAATTAAAGTCCAAAATACCTTGGCCTAACTGAAAAAGAGTTTTTTTGTTTTGTTTTGAAAAATTTTTAAATAGAAAGTTGTCTCCTAAATGATAATTTTGGAACCCAGGTTCTTTCCACATTGTGGCTCAGCTATCTGTGCTCCAAGTTCTCCAAGTTGGTTATTTTGTGAATCTTGCATTTTAAGCAAGTATCAATCTTGTGATTAAGGGATTATTACTTCAGCAATACTTTAGTCAGTCCTTCGTGTCATGTTTTCAGTGCCCTTCAACTGTGATGCTCTATGCATGTGATATGCTGATTTTTTTCCCCCCCGGACAAAATTGAGCATCTCCTTCCACACTGAAAAGAGAAGTTGAACAAAGAAATCACATTGAGTTTCTGCCCTTATCCCGAGTTTGCAAAGACATGGTGGAAACTGTGGAGGCTGCCGATAAGGCTGTCAGTGGCACCATGTGGTCATGTTGCAACTTTTCTGCTTCAGTAAGATAGTGACTATCTTACAGATTTTTAACAGACTCTTGATGGCCTTGTGGTGCTTCATCCCTTGAGGCTTCACAGGGTTCTTGAAACTAGAACATTAGTGCGGGAAACACCAGTGTCTCTTTCCTTAGTTCTAGCCCCAGTGAATAGTTGACAATTTCATTGTCTCTTGTAGCTTATTGAAAACATAAGAATTTTTCAAGTTCCTGTGCTTAGACTCATTGATCTGGGACCAGGGCAGCTCTGATGGTGTTTGTTACTCACTTTTCCCCCTCCCTCCAGACAAGGTTTCTCTGTAGCTTTGGCTGTTCGGGAACTGGCTCTGTAGGCCAGGCTATTCTTGAACTTAGAGGTCTGCCTGCCTCTGCCACCTGAGTGCTGGATTAGAGGTGTGAGCCACCATGCCTGACTTGTTACTCACTTTTAAATTTCATTGATTGGTTGGTTGTGTGTGTGGGAGCGCACTCGGGTGCACGTATGCCGCTGTGTGTGTAGAGTGCAGAGGATGACTCTGGGAGCTGGTTCTGCATCCCACGCTGTGGGATCCGGGCCTGGAACCTAGGTCCTCAGCCTGTGAGCAAGCACCCCAGCTCACTGAGCCATCCTACAGGCCCAGTTGTTTACTTTTCAATCAAGGATTGGGTTCATTTGGTTTCAAGAGTGGGGCTGAATGCAGACGTGGAGTGGCGAGGGAGGGGGTCCAGCGATGTGCCGCCCATCAGTTTTCCTTTTTCCGTAGGGCTTACAATAGTTTGGACCTATGGAAGATAAGATTTGAGCAAATCGCAGGTAAAGGGAAAACAATAGCGGGTTTTGAATACAGAGCCTTTGCCTGAGACTTTTCTTAAGTTTCTGACTAACACTGCCTGTTGCTAAGCTACTGACAAATAAGGCACACTGAATGTGTTAGATGCTACATTGAATGTGGCTCAGATGTTAAGTAATGGTGGTTGTAGAATACTAACTGTGCATAGTTTCTGTCACCATCTCCTCTCTTCCTCTTAATGATATCAGGAGGTGTGAATACTGCGTTATCTTTATTTTATCCAGTGAGGGAAACTGAGGCACAGAGAAGAGTCTCTTGCACATGGTCGAGTCCCTTACCACCCTGAGTGGTCAAACTCCAGGTCTGGTTGGCCCTGCTTTAGCTGTTGCTTTCTTGGACAAGTCCGTCAGGGAGAGAGACACTCTGCTCTTTCCTTACATGTAGATTTTATGTCCTGGAGGAAATGGCTTCTGTCTTCCTGCATGGTAACTATGGTTTCTGGGTTAGCACTCTGTGCTGCCAGCTCTGTGAGGATGTGGGTAAAGTCAGCTCTTTTTCTTAGTTCTCTTTGAGGGTGTACTGTGCACGTAGATAAAACAGGGAGCTTATGCATATTAATGACTTGTCAACTGCCATTTCTTTGGGGGATCTTTTCATAGTATATTACCAGTCAGATGTATTTTTAATAACTGAATGCTTTGAAAGTTTGTGGCCCTCTTCTTGCCTGGTCAGTGGAAGCTGTTTTGGGTATCACCGAGGACAAGTGCATGTTCAGTCTGGATGCCAACCCTCTTTCTGTCCAGCTGTTTCATAGCAGTTAATGGAGATAGTAGCACATGACTTGCGTGCTGTTTGCTCTGTAGAGGTTTACAGAGTGAGAGCATGGTCCCACAGCGGTGGTTGGGGAGGTGATGTGGAGCCTGTAAGTCAGAGGTGGTTTTTGGGTTGGGTGAGGCACCTCTGAATTATATTATCGCTGTATAGTTCCTACGTTGAAGGAACTGAGTTGTCCTTAATTCTTCATGTCAGGGTTCTGCTGTGATTACCAGGGGCCAGACATACGGGACTGCCATGTCTTGATCTTCAAACCACTAGAACTGTGAGATAAATAAACCTTTTTCTAATCTTTGCTTTTTCTTTGGTTGGTGTGTGACCAGATTCAACTCAAGGCCTGATACATTGTAGGCGAGTGTTTAACCACTGAGCCAGCTGGAGCTTCTTTTCCTTGCAAAGGTAGCCTGATTGGGGTCTGACTATGGTAACTCACCCCTCCCTATTTCATTACTCTTCTCCCCCACATGGCTGACAACAACCCCAACCATAGCACTTTTCCTTGGACATGGCATCAGGTTAGTTGACATATTGGTTCGAAATTAATTTTTATAAATGACTATATTTTTTGTCCTAGGTGAGCAATCTTCATAGAGTTTCTCAGCTGGAGATAGGCATTGCTGATGTGGAGCTATTCCTCTACACAACTGATTGACATTAGAGGGAGGAGGCTTGAGTGCTTATCTTCATGTTCTTGGGGCTCTTGGTGGTCATTCTCCATGAAGGATGTCCTTACTAACGTATACCTACCTGGTCTGCTCAGGCCCATCTAAACAGTAAGAGTGTCTGAATTAAGGAAAAAAAAAAAAAAAAAGATTCATGGTGGCTGGTTCTTTTAGCCAGGATGCCTTATTCATTTACTGTTTTATAGATGGTCATGATTTTTGATGGTTCTCCAATAGCAATATCTATTTACTTATTTATTATCTCTCTGTCTATCTGTTTATCTCTCTGTCTGTCTGTCTTACTGATAGTGAACAAATAATAGGAATCCAGTAGGAATCATCCTTGTAGTTTTGACTGTTTCTTTTCCCGAGCTGGTAGTCCACCTTTGGAATTTCTCTCTTGATTCTGAGCAGCAGCAGTGAGCTGCAGTTCCCAATTAGGCCCACAGTCACGAGAGGAAACAGCTGGTACTCTACAGAGCACTGTGTTGCTAAGCAACACTGTCTGGTAGATGGGGGAATCAAATACATTTTTAACTTATGTTTTTGACTTATTACATCTTAGACATTTTCTTTATTTCGTGTGTGCATGTGTGAGTCCATGGTTGGGCCCCTGGCTGGGGTGTGGTTTTAGTCACAGAACAATTTGTGGGAGCCAGTTCTTTCCTTCCGTCATGTGGATCCCAGGGTCTGAACTTGGGTTCTCAGGTTGGGCAGCAGGCACCTTTACCTGCAGAGTCACCTTGCTGGCCTAGGAGTAGCTTGAACTTACGATTGATTTAGCAGGATCTGGGCACAGTACAATTTGAGGAGTATCTGTATTTAATTCAGGGGTTCTTCACTGTGCGCCTACCGAGTGCCAGGCTAGGAGCCACCTGTCAAGGAGGCTCTCGGCCTGAGGATGGCAGAGAACCAGGAAGTCAGAGCAGCCCTGCCCACTGTCTTGCTGGAGAGTCCTAGTGTTGTCACCTAGAGCCTGTCCACAAGACCCTGGTGCGGTTAGAGGATGTGGGGAAGATGCCACAGACTCTCACTAGGTGGGCTGCAGCTGTAGTTAGTGAGCACTGTTAGAAGCAAGGAGCCAGGTGTGGTGGCATAGGCCTTTAGTCCCTGTGGAGGCTGTGAGTTCAAGGCCAGCCAGGGCTACATATTGTGAGACCCTGTATCAAAAAGATCAAAAGAAAAAAATAGGGGTCAAGGAAATCAGATTCATCAGTAGAACACTGAATTCCAAGAGTTGCCATTTGGCATCCAATAGACGTCCGTGTTGGCAACTGTCTTCAGAGTGCTGCTGTCAAATGTGGGGTGGCAGGCCACTGATTTTAGTTCCAGCTGTGTCTCTGGACCGCCACAGGGTTCTGGGTAGATGCCTCTTCTCACCTCTTCGCCCCAAGGCCTGGCAGTGAGGACACTGGCTCAGTTGCAGGCGGATCCATTGTTTCTTGCCTATGGGGAACCAATGTCTCATGCTACAGGTTGTTCTGTGTTGAAAGGATTTCTGGCCTATATCATGTCTTAATTGTCTCTGTAGGACATGCATCTAACTCTCACTCATCTTGGCTGAGTATGGTGGTTTGAGAAGATATTTTAGAGAGCATCATCAATGTTAAAATTTTTTGAGAAAAAGGTTTGGACAGTTAGAAACACTAAGCCTTTCTTACCTAGTGATTTTACATCTGAGGAATAGAACGCTCCCTGGCATCCTTTGATCAGCTACCACATCTGTCAGCTCAGAATATAAGTCAATTATCACCTTCGTCTTCAAGTATAATTGAAGTCTCTCTTCTTAGCTGTCAGGGGATCAGCTCATTCTTTAGTTATTTGTTTGTTTGTTTGCTGTCCCTTTTTGTTCTGAGAAACTGTTCTAAAAGAATAGCCCAGCTTGTTTCTTGTCTGTCTGTCTGTCTGCCTGCCTGCTGCCCTTTTTTGTGGTGAGAAGTTGCTCAAAAAGAATGACTAGGCTTTCCTGAGTATAGGATGCCTTACATGTCCCTGAGTGGTAAGGATGGACTGTGAGATATAGGACACAATCAGCTGATGGCAATCCACAGACGCGGTCTATTTTCAGAAGTTGGGCTGCAGTGGGAAACGGACACATTTGTTTCCTTCTCCTTACACCCAGTGTGCACCTTCTAATCGCCTGGATGTTAACTTGGGACTACAGCACATTCCGGAAGATTCTGGTTTTAAAGAGCAAAGTAAATTTAGTTCTTATGCAGGTCCCTAGTTAGACCAGTAACTGTAAGTGATGGTGCTCTCCCTGATAAAGACTTTCTTGTTTTCTAGAGGCCAAGGTCAAATCTCAAAGACCGGTTGGCCTTCTGACAACTTCTCCAGAAGTTACTGCTTCCTTGCTTACCTACCTACCTGGTGAGGTTTGAGAGTTCCAAAGAGAACCAGAAGGGAAGACTCTAAGGACTTAATTCAGTGTTGGATGAAGCCTAGCTTGTGATGTATGTTTCCCCAGAAGCCTCGGCTGACATCTTTATCTGATGAGGCTGAGGTGTCATTTGTTCCTCCCTGTAGATTCCAGCAGATCACTGTCACTCCTTAGTGACAGGAGGAACTGAGACAAATTAAAATCTGATCCCATGATACAGATTTAAGGCTTCCACAGCTTAACCCCAGATTCCTTCCTGGGCCTGTCACCCATCAAACACTGTCTTTCGGCTGTCAGGCAGGAATATACTGCAGGGATATGAGTGTGTCCTTTATTGCCTCTGTTCCTACCGTTTCTCCAGAGAATACCTCTCACCTTCCTCTCTCAAGCCTTTTGTGTTGGGGTGCCCTCCTGCCTAGACAAGTGGAATGGCTTCTTGCCTCTGTTCTTCCAGCTTTTCTCAGAAGTAGTTGGAGGGTGTGCCTGCATAGGCAGTGCTCACTGTAATGGGAAGGTCATTTGCAAACCTGAAGGACCTTGCTTGTGGAAAGAGAAGAGGAGGAGCAGAATAGCGAATATAAGAGTGGATTTGGGGAAAGGATTCTAGGTTTTACCAGATAGAAGTTGGGAATAAAAATGCTAGCCAGCCACGTTGTCTGTGCTTCTTCTTTTTCTGCCTTTATTTGCTTTAGCCTACAGCAGCAGAGTGCTGCTTCTATGTAATGCAAAGAGCTGTCATAAAGATTCCATACAAAAAAGGGGGACCAGGTTCATGACATTTTTATTCTGTATTCATGGGGTTCCCTGATTTCATAGGAGTTTGACAGAGTGTAAGAAGAGTGTGTGCCTATTCTACTGTGGTGCGTGTTAGTGATATGAGCTGTATGCTCATTTGTGAGCTGTGTGTTCATCTCAGCAAGTGCAGTAAAAACAGCTTCAAAATGATGGGGTTGTCTCTGATGGTCCTGAGCTCAGGGTATGTGGTGATCCTGTGATGTAGGGATGAAGACCTCCCCTTAAGAGTCTCATGAACCAGTTCAGGGATTCTTACAGTAGCTGCAGGAGCATCTAGCAGCTTTCTGGAAGTATGATTTCCTGGTCCCACTGCAGACCCTGAGCGAGAACTCTACAGCAGCCTGAATCCTTTCTCCTTGCTTAACGAACAACCTAAGCTTTAGGATCTCCAGATGGAGAGAGATGTGCTCCATGTCGGTTAGCGTCACAGAGCGTGTGCCTGTGTGTCAGCGTCCCTGGGTACCTGGGGAAGTGAAGTAAGCAGTGAGATCTGCCAAGTATGAGTGAGGTCTTCAGTGATGAGTGCTGGCTCTGTAGGTGGATAAGCTGTGGGGAGGAGGGAAAGGAGTTGGGATAAGGGCACCATACTCGCTAAGTGCTGGGCTACCAAGCAACAAAAGGACTTGTCCCTCAGCATCACAATGGTTGCTGCTGTCCTCGAATTCTTATTACCATCATTCCTATGTCAGGGTTAACGATGAGCGGCCCTGCCGAGACCAGTGGCCAGGCCACACTGAGACATCTGGCTTTGCTCCTGGAAAATAACCAGGGGATATCTTCAGTGAGGTATATGCAGCTGTTTGAATATACAAAGAAAACCACAGGATTCTCTTTAGATTAGGGGGAAATATTTTGTAAAATCTTGAAAATCAAAGGTGAGACTAGAAGAGTAAAGTGATTTACAGAACAAACAGAATTTAATTCTTACAAATTTCTGATAATTCTGAAAAAGTTTTAATTTGTCAAAGTGCGTTTACAAAAATCAAGAGAAAAAAATTAAGAATAGAAAAAAGTGCAAGCAACAAAAGCAAACAAATTTTAATGTAGCCTGTGCTGTCATTGAATTTTCAGGTATATTGTAATGTTATGTTTTTTCTTTGTCTGGCTTTTGTTATATTTACTTAAGGTCCCACATTTAAACAATTGTTTGATATTTGCCCCCATCTAAGGGAGAAATGATTGTATAACAGTACTCTTTGGTGGCTTGTAAACGTCCATTTTAACATGTTCCCTATACAGTGGAAGCTGCACCAGGTTTTTCTTAATTCTCAGTTAAGCATCAGTTAGAGCTTGGTAAGGGACTGGAAACAAGATTTATTTGTGCAGACTGAGCCATGGCAGACACTGAAGAAGTCTGTGGCAGTCTGTGATTGTTTGAATAGGAGCGGCCCCCACAGACTCACGTGTTTGTGTGTTTGACCCATGGCGTGTGCCTTGTTGGAGGAAGTGTGTCACTGGGGACTGGATTTGAGGCCTCATATATTCAAGTTATTCCCAGTGTGGCTCACAGTCTCCTGCTGTCTGTGGGTCAAGATGTAGAACTCTCAGCTTCTCTTCTCCAGCACTGTGACTATCTGGACCCTGTCATGTTTCCCACCATGATAATAATGAACTAAACCTCTGAAAATGTAAGTGTTTTCTTTTATAATACAGAGTTGCTGTGGTCATGATGTTTCTCCACAGCAGTAGCAGCCCTATCTAAGACAAAGGCCGTTGTTTCTACCTTTGCCTGGTCCGGTGTCAGGAGGGAAAACCACAGGTAGATTGGAGATAGTGGCAACACCCTTCCACCTCCCACTCACACAACCAGGGATGACTGGCAGAAGACCCCGCTCCTGCCCGTTTGTCTGAACAATGCTGAGTTGTGGAACCCTTCAGATTTTGTTGCACCATTCTCTAATTCAATCCCAAACTGCTTTCTCCTGGTGTCTTCCTTAGGGCCTTCCCTTTCTAGAGAGGGGCTGGGGAACATGGGTCTCACTGAGCTCTAATGATGTGACATGGCATGAAATTCCCACGATTCTCTCCGGCTCTGAAGCACTACGGCCTATGTGTGTTTTCATGTACAAATGGCTCTAACTTTGGAGCCATTTCCTTCCCATAGGTCCAGGTCCTGAGAAAGGTATTAAAAGACAGTTCTTAATGTGGCTACCTCCTAGCAAACCCTCTGTAAAAGAAAAATCCTTTGGACAGACCATGTGAATCCTTGGTAACTCCAAACACCATTACCCATTGTAAAGTCAGAGGCTTCTCAGCTTACACTGGGATGAGTTCAGATAAATCCATTTTGCAGTTGGGAGCTTTTCCACAGAAATAGCTTTTCCACCAAAGCAGAGTGTGAGAGGTCTTCTCCCACAGCCACAGACAAGCACTGTATTCTTCCCCTTTAATAATCATGACGTCACCATTTGATTTATGCTGTCCTTTAACACGAGGGACAAGTGTGTGTGTGAGTGAGTGTGTGTGTGTGAGTGTGTTTAATTAAATTGACAATGTTGTGGAATGTGTGTGAGCCAACCCTTGAGGGAGTCGTTTACTACATTTCATAAAAGATAAGTGATTGTGCCCTATTGTGGGCACTTACTAATGAGGACAGTGAAATGAGAAGGCTAGTTAGTTCACATACAACAAACACACGTAAGCACATACATTAAGAGTATTATTAAAACACTGTGAAAGTTACAAGTTCATTTAATAGAGGATTTTAGGATATTTTTAAATTTATTTTTTGGGGGGGTTGGGTGTGCACTCCCTTGTTCTACAGTACTGAGCCATGTTGTCAGCTCTTGGGATGGTTTTCACTAGAGAGAGCCAGTTTTTAGCTCTTCAACCCTGCCAAGCATGTGTGTAACCTTCATTGATGTCCTTTGTCCTTAAACTTTTGAGAACATGATGTGTATTTTAATTTTGTCTGTATATTTTCCTCTGGAACCTCGGGCCTGGTAGTTGCAGGCTTTGGGTCTTTACAATCCTCTGTTTTTCTTTCAGGTTGATGACTTTTCTGGGTGATTTTCACTAGGACTTCATGGACATGAGGTTAGAAGAGCCTAGTCAGTTTTATGTAAACTTGACACAAGCTAGACTATCTGAAAGAAGGGAAACCCAACTGAGAAATGGCTCCATAAGATCCAGCTATAGGGCATTTTATTAATTAGTGGTTGATGAGGGAGGGCCCAGCCCATTGTGGGTGGTGCCATTCCTGGCCTGGTCTAACTGGATTCTCAGAAAGCAGGTTGAGCAAGCCATGGGGAATAAGCCAATGAGCAGGATGCTTCCATAGCCTCTGCATCAGCTCCTGCTTCCAGGTTCCTGGCCTGCACAAATTCCTTCCTCCCCAAGTTGCTTTGGTCGTAGTGTTTTATCACAGCAATAGTCACCCTGACTAAGGCACCTGGCTGTGGGGAGTGATGTGCTCAGGCACTGTTACTGTGTGACTTTGCCAGTGTGACTTGCCAAAGGACTTGATGAAGTCATGAGTCCACTATTAAACTAAGTGGCCTTGCTGTCCAAGCTTCAGGTCTTCTGTGATGTCTCCTCATGAACTGAATCTCGTGAACTGAATCTCATGTGGTTTCTTTTTTTTTTTTTCCCCCACCACAGAGTGACACAACCAACACACAGACCCAGTGTTAACTATGTAGACAAAGTCACAGTCCCCTCCTTGGGTGGTCTTAGTCACATTAAAAAAAATAATTTAGGAGCTGAAGAGATGGCTCAGTGGTTAAGAGCACTGTCTTATTCTTAGAGAGGTCCTGAGTTCAATTCCCAGCAACCACATGGTGGCTCCCAACCATCTATACTGGGATCCGATGCTCTCTTCTGGCGTGCAGATAGAACATTCAATCTACATAAAACAAATAGATAAATGTTTAAAAAAAAGAATTAAAAAATAATTTAATAATGGATTCAAATGGAAGCTCAAGGACATTTTCATTAGAGTTTAGAAAGACTCCCACCCCTCACCACCACCCAGGCCAGGAGAGCAGTAAATTTCAGCAGCTCTGGGAGGAGGGGAAGAGAGAAAGAGAAAGAAACCCAAGGCTGGATTTGTTTGGAGAAAACAGCATGGAGGTCAGCACGGTGGTTCAGCATCTACATGGTGGGGAGGGGAGCTCCACAGAAGAGAAAGCCTGAAGTGTGCAGGGAAAGCACGCTCAGAAAAGGGGAAGAATGAAAAAGAAAGGTTAGTTTTCTGAATAATCTAGAAAAGTATACTATCTTCTTAGAAGACTATTCCTCATATGTTTTAGCATGGCTTAAGGTGAGCTTGCCTTCTGGATTGGGGGCTTGATCCCTTTGCCAGTGATTGGTCTGGTCCAACTTGAAGGTTAGGTAGGTATTAGCCCAGTTCAGAGATTGTGTTCTCTTGACCATAAGGAATTTTCTCTTCATGGGCCTTTATTGCTACTCTGCTATTAACATAAATCAAGCTTACATCTTGATAAGCTATAATAAAAATCTGCTACGTGTGTTTTGTCACCCACCCTAAAACAAGCTGAAATTTATTGGCGTGGGATTGTGTGCTGAGCTCATTGAAAATGGAGTGGTTCCCTGTAGCCCATGTTTCTGAATGTGGCTGCTTTCTGGGGACAGTGATTTAAAAATTTTAAAAACTTATTATTATTTTAATTAATGTATGTGTCTCTGTGTGCACAGACATGCCATAGCATGCATATGGCAGTCAGAGGACAGGTTTTAAGAGTTGGTACTTTTTACTATGGGCTCCAGGGATCAAATGCCAGCAGCTTTCATATGTAGAAAACAGAGTGTCATGCTGGATCTCCGTCTGGCCTGGAACACACTGTGTAGCCCACACCTACACTGCTGTCAGATTCATGGCAGTCCTTTTGCCTCAGCTCCCGAGTGCTGGGGGGTCACAGGCGTGAGCCACTATTCCTGGCTCTCAGGGAAAGGATTCTGCATAGCTCTTTCCAGACAACTCAGAAGTGACAGCGGTGGTCCCTTGTACCTGTGTTTTTTTTTGTTGTGCCCTGGGCGCTTTTTACAAATGCACAGCTTCAAGCCTCTTTGGAATAACCAGACCAGAATTATCACTTTCACTGGCCTCCCAATTCTCAGGTGCACTCAGTCTGATAGGCCATCTGACCTGCGGTGTAATCAATGCCAGGCATCTTTTGTCATGGCTCACCCACCACCTGGCAGGGTTTGGTTTTGGGAAGGCCTGTGGCCTCCATTTTGTTGATCTGTGTACCAATCAAGCTTGCTGAGCTTCATTAACATTCCCCACATTCTTTAGAAGCTGTGACCTGAGCTCCATTGTGAAGCTTGGCTCAGTAGACCCTGCTGTTTCTCACCACTGGCTGTAGGAAGGGGTTGTAATAACCAGGTCTTCAAGTTGGTAGTTAGGCAATTTGAATTCGTATCATTTAAAAAAAAAGTTTATTTTTAATCGTGATAAAATGTGTGTAACAGAAAGTTCATTGTTGGAGCCATTGTTTCAAAGGGCATGGAGTGGTGGAGTTAGTACATTTACATTGTGGGAGGGACAGTCCCCAGCACCCTTGGCATCTCCCCAAATCTGAAAATGGCTCTTCAATGTTAGCTCTTTTTTTCTTCCCCCAGCTCTGTCCTTCCACTTTCTGTCTTGTAGATCTGACAATTCTAGAGATCTCAGAGAAGTGAACCTTAGGCTGGCTTCCACTATTTAGTGTAATGATGTGAGCACCGTCCATGTCTTCAGATGTGCTAAATTGAATTCCCTGACTTTGTCAGGCTGAACCCCCGGTTGGTGTAGGCACGTAACAATTGTTTTCACGGCTGCTCTGCCAGGCTGTGTGGGCCCCGCCCGCTGGCTGCTGTGAGTCCTAATGCCATGGTCGAGTTGGATCTTAAGCTCCAGCAGACCGGCTATCTTATACAAGTCACTGAACCCATGGGTGTCAGACTCAGTTTCTTCTCAGAGAAGTTTTGTAGCACATGCAAGTTCCTATGTTTGGTCTACAACACCCCATGTTTTCCTAAAGCAAGTGAACAAAAAACAACAACAAATAAATTGACTGCTTAAACCAGCTGCCCCCAGCATTTCCTCTCTAGTTGTTAGATATTAGATAAAATAAAATCTGGGGCTGAGGAACTTAGTGGTTCATAGTGGATGGGACATGGGGGTGGCCTGCCCCTCCAATGGGTACCAGAGTGTTCTGGATGGGACCATCTTGAAAATCATGCTTAAGTCTCATGCGTAGAAAATAGGGGCATGAGGAAGACACTGCACGTTAGGTGGTTCTTTTAGATTTGTGGAACCAAAGGGATTGGAATTTAGGGTGTGGGCAGAAAGTAGCTGAATGCTGTAAAGTTTTTAGGCCTACACTTATATTGAGAGAGAGGTGTATTCCGTGTTGCCCGGTAAATAGATGTGACTGTGTGTGTTACAGTTTAGAGCTGATTTCATCATCTTTCAGTCCACACTAGGATATTACAAGTTGGCCAAGTACGCTGCAACGCCCAGCCATTGCCACCAATCTGACCTTTGTCCTAAAGTGTTTGCTTGCTTTGCATTTTGATTGAGATTTTAAAATGCACAGCCACAGTGAAATGATGCCTGTGGTTAAGCTAATGAGCATGGCCTTCACATAGTTACCTTCAAGAAAGGCATGTAACTTCATGCATTATGACCCAGAAATATCCAGAATTCTTTTCTCTATTCATCCATCACATTAGTTTCCCATGGTGCCTTTAGTTTTAGCCCCTGAGCTTTCAAAACAGGTACATTCCTATCCTCAAGCACCTCTTGAGGTGCAAATGTCAGCAAGCCTCACCCTCTTGGGGCTTCAACTTTTGGGCACATGACCGAGGATTCCTCACCAAACTGCCCTCTGGACCTGTGAAACTTGTCTTTGGACTTTCTGTGGGTTCTAAAAGGACTGTGTCAGTTTGGTCTGGCTTGATCTTGGTTGGTCACAGTATTGGAAGCATTTAACTAGGCCATTCTCTCTAAAAATGGCTCCCTTGTGCCAGACCCAGGGCCCATAGGAGCCAAAGGGCTGCCATTTGTAAGTCTTTATTATGGGAGCCTCCAGATTCTTGCCAAGGTGCAGGCTGTTTGTAGAAGTATTGAGTTAATACCTGAGAATCAAAGTATAGTATCTGATCTCTCAGGCTGGACAAGCCCTATCATGTAACTTCCTTAAGGACCATCCCAAATAATCTGCCCCTGCCCAGATGCTCTGCTGTGTGTTTCCATCCTGCACTTTCTCAGGACCTGCAGTTACTCTTGTTCATTTAATAACAGTTTCTCTTTGTGCTCTTGTGTGTGCCATAACTTGTTAAATCCTGGAAACTGCCCAGGAAGGTGTTGAGGGACTTGCCCCAGAGACCCCAGCATCTAGCTCCTACCTAGAATGCCATGTGCTTGTCATGTCTTTGCCTCCAAGAGTATAAACTTGAGGCTTGGTTAGATGTTTCAGAGGTTAAGAGTGGTTTCTGCTCTTATGTAGGTTCCTAGCACCCAATTTGGGTAGGCTACAACTGCCTAAAAATTCCATCTCCAAGGGATCTGGCCTGCTCAGGCACTATACTCAGGTGCATACCCCCCCCTCCCCCCATGTACAGAGGGGGAGAGAAAGAGAGGGAGAGGAGAGAGATAGAGTTTAAAATAAAAATAAATCTTGGCAACATTTTAAAGCATAGATAATCTCCCTGGTCCTTTCCCGTCTTGTTCTTTGACATATCAGTAATACCATGAAATTCCCAGCAAATGGTCAGAGATATTTTTATGAGATGGTAATAGCTGGCTGCAGATTGAGGGAGAAACCAGTCAGATGAGAGTCCAGGTGGAAGTCCAGGCTGAAGCAGTCATGGCTGACATGTGCTTAGACATGACGGGCTTGTGTGAGTTAGGGCAGCTGGGTGGAGACACAGATGGACAGCTTCAACCAGGTGTTTCTGTGATAGACAAGTTATCCAAGTCTGAGGTATGTCGGAATGGGGGACCAAGCCTGTGCATACTAACGCCCTTGCCGAGTGATGTTTATGTTTGCTGATACTGAGAAACCACTGCTCTGACAAATAAGACAAGTGCTAAGAAGAATCCGATAACTAATTTCATACTTTAGCTTTTCTCTGTGAGCCTCCCCATCTCTGACACATAGCCCTGGGTGAGGCGAACGAATGGCATGTGTCCTTAACCTGCTTCATTCATGATGATCTTGTTCTGTATCTCCGTCTTGTATTTACTTTGCGATTTTTGTTTGAAGGTAGTATTTTGTGTTGTTGTAGGACATTAACACCAGTTAAGTGGCTCAAAATGACAGGACTTTGTTCTTTTAGTTTTCTGGAAGCCAGAGGTCTAAGGTCAAGGTCCTGCTGAAGGATCTAGGGAGGAATCCATACAGTCTCTTCCAGTTTCCAGTTGCCAGCAACATTCCTTGCATTGCAGCAGTAACAGTGTCTGTCTCTCCACACAGCCTTCCTTCATGAGTCTGTCATGTCAGCAGGCTATTAGTTTCTGAGTCGGAACCCACTTTGACCTCATCTTAACCCATGTACATCCCCATGGACCCTACTTTCCAATGAAATCATAGCCTCTTGTTCCATGGAAATGTAAGTCTTGGAGGTAGAACTGTTCTGTTTGTTTCATAGATGTTTGAGGTCTGGAGGCTGTTAGCTCTACCTCACTGACCTCCCCTCCCCTCCCCTTCCCTCCCCTTCCCTTTCCTCCTCTCCTTGCCTCCACTCCTCTCCCCTCTCCTCCCCTCCTCTCTCCTCCTCTCCTTACCCCTCCCCTCCCCTCTTCTCTTCTCTCTCTCTTAATTTCTTTGAGACATGGGATTTTTTGTGTAGCCCTGGCTGTCCTGGAACTTATTCTGTAGACTAGGCTGGCCTCAAACTCAAGAAATCCACCTGCATCTGCCTCTGGAGTGCTGGCCTCATATCTTCTTATAACATGCTTTATTTAGTAGATTTAATTGATTTGTTTTTCCTGCTTTGTTTCTCTACCTGTGCAGCCCAGGACCTTCCTTGCATATGTAGCCTTTTGCATCTTTTATTATAGCCTTAGATGAGAAATTTAAAGTGCAGATTCACTGGGTAAAGGTCATGAATTTTTCATTCCCCTAATGCACAGAGTTGGAGAAAGAGTATTTTAAGTGCTGTGATGTCCGAGCTGAGTATGCGGTGCTTGTCCAACAGACCCCTTAGCAGCATTGTTGAGGGATTTGAATGTGAGCAGGGTCACAATCTTGGGGATAAGGCTTTTAATTTGAGGTAAAACTTCTTTTTTTGGTTGTTGTTCTTAACACATTAAAAGTAATACAGCAGTATGTGACCTGTCATGTTGCCAGTGCGCTGTGTCTGATGATGGCACATCAGTGGCTACAGCGCCAGCAAATGTTGCAGTCACTGTAGATGACGCTCTCCTCCCTGCAAGAGCAGGCTGAGAAAGTGAGCAACAGCATCTGATGCAGGGTAGTCTCCTCTGAGTGCCGCCCTTGCACTGAGAGCTCCTCACAGGAAGGAGGGGCCTTAAAGGATTGGGCTTCCTTCCAGGGTCCCACCTGTGGCCCAGGACTGACATGAATTATTTTAGGGTGGTGAACTGGCCCCGGCATCCCTTGCCCTATCTGCTGAAGCCAGTGCTGCTAACTCCTATATACCTTCTGCATGGGATTATTGGGATAAAGCAACTCTGTGGGGGGTCTGTGTTTAAAGACACCCAAGGGCATGACCTTGGCTCCTCTTTTGTTCTGTCCTTCAGCTGCAATAAAGCAATGGCTAGTTCTCAGAGGGCTGGCCACCTGCCATCTCCAAAAGGGCCACTCTCTGAGACTGACTTTTTTGTAGTGCCGAGGCATCTTTCTTCTCTGTCAGGGTGAGCTGGTTTATGTAGCCAGGGGAGCTCCCAACAGAAGACTTTCCTTGCTTTTCTTTTTGTTTGGGGTGACCCCTTCACAGCCTGTGTTTAAAGCTGAGCCACATTTACTGCTGACTTTTCTGGTAATAGCTTTGGCGGAGCTTGCCTGAAAAGGTGCTGAGTACTCTTTTCATCCAAATCCTGTGCTGTCCTTTATCAAGGTGGCTGGTGTTCTTTGTACCAGAGGCCACCAGGCTGGGGGAAAGTGGATTCCACAGTTCTTTATTGTTTGAGCCCTGCTGGAAGCTGGTTCTAAGCACTGAGGACAGCAGTTCTTTGCCCATATGTGGATGCGATAGCCCTGCCCCTCCCATGATAGTGCTTGCCCCTCTTTGGTTCATTCCTTTTTTTTTTTTTTTCACTTGCCACCATTGTGTTCCTAAATAGCCAGAGGGCACCTTTCAGGTCAGGTTCATGACTCCTTCCAATACCTCTCTCTATTCCCCAAATCTCCAACATCAATGTAAGTGCTCCTGGGGGTCTCAAGGCCCCCTCTTCGACTGCTTCCCCCTTGCTCACACCACTCCATCCCCTAGACGTCCCAGACCAAGGCCTGCCTCGTAGCTTCATGCTTGTTAGTCTCTGCCTGCAATACTCTTCCACAGAAAGCCACATAGCACGCTTGGGAGTGGTCAGCCAGAGTCTCTCTAGTGGTCTGGATGAAAACCTCTGTACCCTGACCGTACACAGAAAGTGACTGGGAGTCACTGTAGACATGAAATTGTTCACAGCTGTAGGAGATACATCTCAGTGCCATGTACCCACTGTGGTGACTCGGATCTTTTCTGGGAGTCTGATAGAAGTGAACTAGGTTTCTTTTACAGACCACCATCAGGTATCCTAAAATAACTTAAAGATTCCATCCCCAGCTGAAGATCCCTGCAGTTCAGGAAATAGGACTCTCCTAGCTCATGGAGCCTGTTCCTAAAATTTTTGTCTGTAATTAGTGATGGATTGTGTTGAGGTGTACGCATTAAACAAATCCCTATGTTTATTTTGATGTTTAGGCCTCACAAACCAACAGAAGCATCATAGCTTTTTGTTGGGGGTTCTAGGTAGCTAGAATACGAACAGTGTCCCATGAATCCCAGAGGTAGATAGCTGTGAAACCCACCAGTGTGTGCCAGGCAGCCTGCATCAGCTCCTTTTGTATTGCTGTGATCAAACTCTCTAATCAGAAGCCACTTACAGAAGGAGGAGTTCATTTTGGCTTACAGGAGAAGAGCCCATCAGGGGGGAGGCGTGGCAGCAAGGAGTTGGCTTGGATGTAGGAGCTGGGAGCAGAGAGAGAGAGAGAGAGAGAGAGAGGGAAATGAGATGCAAACTGGCAAAGCCCACCTAGTGGTGTGCTTCCTTTGTGGATGCCATGCCTACTGTCATCCTCACATAGCACCAGAAACTGGGGCCACAGGCTCAGGCATCTCAGCCTCTAGGGGACATTTCTCATCCACATGGCCACAGCTTATGTTCTGATCGACATGGTGTTCTGTGTGGATTCCCAAGGGTGTGTTTGCCTTATTTCTGGTTTGTATATGCATACACTGGTTGCTTGCTGGGGATGAAGCAAGGAAGTTGGTTCTGGGAAGGTTGCCAGCCACAAATCCCTCTTAGCTTGTTGGAGAAGGTAGATGTGTTCGCTCACCTGTACTTACAGCAGAAGCTTCAGTGTGTGCCAAGCAAGAGTGTCCTGGGTAACAGCCTAGGGCATGGTGACAGCCTAGGGCATGGTGGCAGCAGAGATTGAATTTCACTTTGTGGAACATACTAGAGGTGAATCCTGAGGATGGGTAGACACATCAGTAATTGAGGGATATGAGTGCGAATGAGGGAAAGCCTCCTATGGAACACAGGATGTGATGGAGGCTGGGAAGATGTGGGGTCAGGGAGCCATGAGACTGGAGGATGGGGTAGGGAGCAGCCTGGAGTAAGAGTGGGACTGAGGCATGTCCATACCCCAGAAATCTGGTCCAGAAATTGACAGGAATAGGCTAGCTCCCTCCTGGCCCCAGGCCTGTTAGTCCCAGCCCATGTATGTAGCCCTGAAACTAGCTAGGTTAAGCATCCTTTCCCCTTACAAGGTCCTGTCCATCAGCACCTGGAATTCCTTGTCATGCAAATGAGGCATCCTCTACTCTCTAGGCCCAGACAATGATGTACATTTACCTGAAAAGTCCCTACCCAACCCCCAAAGGTTTATATGGCCTTTGCTCCTCCCCAATTAAATGAGCTGTCTCAGTAAAGCTGTCTCCCAAGAAGGGGAGCCTGAGTGGCAGGAAGAAAAATAGAAAGTCCAGTTGGATTCATATTACGGCAACACCAAGGACAGGGCTGAAGATGGGCTCAGTTCTCAGAGGAATGGCAGCTTTTTCAGAAGACTTGGGTTCAGTTTTCAGTATGTACATGGCCACAACCATCTGGGGCCATAGTTCCAGGGGCCTCCGCCTGCATACATGTGGCATATACACACAAACACTCATACACATAAGAAAGGAAGGCACTTGAATAAACTGTTAAATGTAGCACCAGGGAACTTGAATGTTACAAACAGTGAAAACACTGAAGTTTTTTTCCTTAGGAAGGTGACAGCCACAGCCCTGGGTTGGAGTGCTGAGAAGACACCAGGAGCTGTTAGGGTCGTGGCTATAGAGTAGGTTAGGGATGAGCTTGGCCTGGCCAGTGGGTGAGAGTCAGATGCAGGAGAGGAGAGTGGAAGACACGGGCGAAGAAGAGTCTCTGGGTTTTTAGTCCATGTGGTGGTTTGAATGAAAATGGGCCCCATAAGCTCATAAATGCTCATTGAATGTCTAGGTCCCACTTGGTGGACTGTTGGGAAGGATTAGGAGGTGTGGCCTTGTTGGAGTAGGTGTGTTGATAGGGGTGGGCTTTGAGGTTTCCAAAGCCCATGCTAGGCCCAGTATTTAATTTTTTCTGCCTGTGGATCAGGATGTAGTTCTCACACTAACTTCTCCAGTACCGTGTCTGCCTGCCTGCTGACATGCTTTCTGCCATGGGGGCAATGGAACTCTAAAACTGTAAGCAAGCCCACAATTAAATGCTTTCTTATATAAGAGTTGCCTTGGTCAAGGTGTCTCTCTATAGCAGTAGAATAGTACCTAATGCAGTCCAAAATCATCAAGAGGCCCGTTTTCCCTCACAGGTCACCCAGGGGTTCTAAAAAACCAAATTCCTTTCCCTAGTTCATAAAATGGAGTCATAGGCCGCTGGGAAGAGAGCAGCACAGAAAGAGAATCTAGGCCGAGAATGCTAACACCAGAAGAGGCAGTAGCCACTCTGACCTTTCAGCATGTCATGGCGCAGTGTAGCAGCAGGACACAGTCTTAGCCACAGACTGAGGCATCCTGGGAGGAACAGAGTGGTCCACTGCGAGGGGTCAGTTCCCAGCATCTGTCACTGCTCACCTTTGTTTCTGACTCTTGGATTAGAAGTAGGAGAGGATGGAAGGGGCACCTGCAAGTTTTTACACATGCTTGCCTTGGATTTAGAAAACCATTTGAATAGCTTTGATTTCCATGAACTATTTCCTTGGCTTGCTCAAGAAGTCTGCTTAGATGGTTAGCCTTCATTCAACCCTGCAAGGAACTCATGCGTCACTGACAGCCATGGGGCTTATCACTGTTAATAAGATGATCAATAATACTATGGCTCTCCCTGCTTTTACTGAGAATTCCTGGCCTCGTGCTAAGTACTTTGAAAAGGCGTCTTATATGGGATGAATTTTTTTTTTTTCTTTCTTTCTCCCAAGTGTTCATTTTGTGCCATCTTTGGTTTCACTGGTGGATGATGGAGGGAACCATAGGATGCTCTCCCTTTCCCAGGGTGGATCCTGCCTTTATGGAGCCCCTGACCACATAAGAGTTTCTCAGGGAACATTTACAGAAATGTTCCTTGGAGCGACAGGCTACTAGGGCTCCACAGCTTTCACTTAGCCTGTAGGTGGTGTGTGTCCCCAGTGCATTCTGGAAATCCTTTAATTTAATTGATGTATTTGTTTGGACATGACCTTTTCCTAGTTCCTCTTTCCTGGGCTTTTGCCTGCTGAGGAAATGATCCTCGGATCCTGTCCATCTGCACTGGTGGCAACAGAAAAGAGATTTTCTCTTTTCTGTGGTCCAGGTCCAATGGCCAGACACCTGTCCTTCAGAGACTCATGTTGTTCTGGTTGGTATCATTTCCTGATGCATAGACTTTAAAAGATGTCTAGCTCTGTAAGTCATCAAATGGGATGTAAGACAAAGAGGAGGTGGTGAGGGTCCTTGGCTGACCCAAGATGCTTTTATTGATTGCTCACTGAATGCAGAATGATCTGTTTCTCTCACCTCTACTCCTCTGTTCCCAGCTGGGCTCTAGTGTTGGCCCTGCTTAGTAAGCTTTTCCCGTTTGTGCCTGACTCACCCCGAGAGAGCTTTGCAGATCCTTTGGGAACCTTTGAGTTTGAGAAGAAAAAGGACAGCTTTTCTTTTAAGTTGATGAAAACCACCTGCAGAAGGAGTATGTGTGTGTGTGCACTGTGCATTTCAGCTCTGCTCACGGACACCTGACTACTCCCCAAGCTGTTAAGGAAATCCATATGAGGAGGGAAACCTTGACACACAGGGTTCCTTATGTTGTGTGCCCTAATGCCACAAAGAAAATGTGTTTTGACCAGTGTTGAGACTCATCAGAGTTCTTCTTGTGTAGCTTTAGAACTTTGTTGTCATTAGAGCCAACCCCACAGGCTCCTGAGGGTTTTGCCCTGGAGGAACCACAGATGGAGACTGGAGCACAGAGGTGAGGGCCCAGATCACAGCTCCTTTTCCAGGCCTCACCATCTGCCGACTGTCATGTTTGTAGTCACCATGAACTTTGAAGGATGCTCCCTGAGCACTTCTCTCATCCGCCAGGGCTGTTCTGTGCATTTCCAGATGTTGAGCAAGCCCAGATGCTGCTGCAGGGGAGTCCAGCTGAGTCCCTCTCACAACTGTGAGTTTGAATCTTCACCTCATTTCCAGTTGGTCCCAGTGGACTACGAATAGTTGGCCTGTCTGTTTGCCTTTTCTCTCCCTGAGGTTTTCTTAGAAATGGGTCTGAGCTTGTGTCAAGTGGAAGTGTAGATGTGATGGGGTTCCTCTGGCAGTAGACTGGCTGGCATGAGAATAAACTTTATACCCTCCCTTTCTCAGGGCCATAACGACAGGCCAAAGTAGAGGAGGAAATGGGAGGAGGATAAGATGAATGGAAGCAGGAAGAGACACAGAAGCCAGGACAAGAAGGTATATCAGGAAACATCCAATAGAAGTATGAGTTTGTATTGATTATCTTGTTTCTTTTTCCTGTCCTTTGAAAAACTGTTTGCCTGTTACTCACTCACTCAGTCACTCATTCATTATTTTCACTTATTTACTCATCTACCCATTTATTTTTGTTTGTTATTTGTCTGTACATTTGTGCTATAGCTTGTGCTTGGACCTTAGGGTACAATTTGCAGGGTTCAGCTCTGCCTTTCCACTCTGTGGGTTCCAGAGACCAGATTCAGATTGTCCAGCTTGGTGGCCAGCACCTTTACATGCTGATATATCTTGCTGGACCTCATCTTACTTTTAAAGGGACAGATGAAATCACTTTCTAGTACTGTCCAGCCTCTCATTATATAGAATCTGCACCTGCATGGATCAAAACCATCTAATTCAATAATATGTGTGTTTAAATTGAATTTTTTATTATTTTACTTATTTATTTTGGTCTGTCTCAGTAGGTAATCTTGGCTGTCCTGGAATTCACTGTGTAGACCAGGCTGGCCTTGACTGCACAGAGATATGGCTACTTCTGCCCAGAGTTCTGGGATTAAAAGTGTGCGTTGCTTGCCCAGCTGTATATGTGTCAATAGTTTTGAAAAGGAATTAATTTCCCTTGTATTGAGCACACTCAGATGCTTTTCTTGGCACCATTTTCCAAACAGCACAGTGTGGCAACTATTTATATACTCACGTTTTATTAGGTATAAAAAAAAAATGATCTAGAGACAATTTTGAGTGCACGGGAGGATGGACAGAGAATGTGTGCAGATATTCTGCCATTCCATAGGACTTGAGCCTCCTTGGGTTCTGCTGTCTGAGGACAGGTCTAGAACAAACCTCTCTCCCCCATAGATATGGAGGAACAACTGTGTTTATACCTAGACCCAGTTCTTGGTGCAGCACAGCTGCAGGCCTGATCTACCTGGCTCTGGAAACAAAGTTTGCTGCCCTGTGACTGCGTTCGTTCCTTTATTCCCAAGCTGCTTTTGCTCTTTGGAAGAGCTGGTGTAGACCTGAGAGCATTGATTCTCTCCTCTCTGACATCTCACAGGAAGCTTGCAAACCCTTTCTTCACAGCCACCTTATTCATGCAAGGAAGTCCACAGTATCAACTTCGTTTAAAGATCTCTCGTTTTTAATATCATCTTTTCCTCCTCTTCCTCTCCCCACCTCCTGTTCTTTCTCCTCTTCTCCCTCCTCCTCTTTCTTCCCTCCCTCTTTCTCATTCTTATGTTGTCATTTTAAAATCCAACCCTCATCCCCTTCTATGTACTCTCCGGTTTGTCGGGGGGGGGGGTCATCCTTCTCACTTCACATTTGGGAACATTTGGAATAATGAGATGAAAACTGCACTCTGGTTGAGTCCCCGTTTGAGAGGGGAAACAGAGAGATCTCAGTAGTCTTGTCTGCAGGACAGCCCCACCCCAACTGCCGGGAGCAAACTTCTGTTCTGAACCACTTAGCCTTGCTTTTGTGAATAATTTATGGGTTTTTTTCCTAGTTTCTTCCCAGTGATGCCTTGGGATTGCCCCTCCCACTTTACACTCCAGCTGCTTTCATGCTTTTATGGGCCCATTTCAGTTGCTATCAGCTACAGGATCCCGTTGAGTAATTTCTCTGCCTGCTTGTGAAAGAGAACTCGTGTTGACTATTTAATGTCCGCTCCACCTTCATTCTCTCTTTCTGTTTCTATCAAACAGCGTCATGCAGGCAGCTACTTTCCTCTCTCTTGGACCAGGGTGCTTCGCTCCTATCTTCCACACCAATTCAAGATGTTTCTTCATGTCTTTGTGTGCTTTTTGTAGTGTGGGAGGAAGCTCAGGTCCCCTCTAGTAGACACCAGCCTTTCTAAGGCTTACTTAAAACAATGGGAGCAACAGCCCCACCCCCTAGCCTCCTTAGCTCATTGCCCCATCACCTGGTGCTCCTCTGGCAGCAGGCTGTGAGGTCTTGGTCATAGGAAACCAGAAGGACCTCCCAACCAAAGAGGTTAGCCCAGAGAGGGGCAAAGGGTCCCCTCCAGCTCATTAAGTGAAGTAAGGTCCCTGGATGACAGATGGGAGAGAGGCAATGGTGTGGCTACCCATCAGGAATCAGGCAGAGGTGGAGCCCAAGGGTCAAGTGAAGTAGAAAACCAATGTGTCTAAGTGTCCAAATAGCATGAAGAGTATGGAGACATATGGATTGTGGGGTGTGAACCCCATATGTGGGCAACAGTGGCTTTGGTGGGGAGTTTGTGAGATGGCTCATTCTGAAACTTCCAGAGAGATCCAACAAAGGGGAATGTTTTTGCCATTGAATGAGGGGATGATGGGCCAAGCTAAGGAAAGTAGTGTGCTAAAGAGAGCTTTTGGGACCTCCTGAGCTGGTGGAGTGACCCAGAGCATGGTTTGTTGGTGGTTGAGAGGAACAGAGTTCAAAGTTTAGGATGACATCAGAATCTCCTGGAAATTCTTTTTAACCACAAATTGTCCCATCTCCATACTTTTTTGAATTGGGACCAAGTTTATATTTTTAACAAGGTCCCAGGTGATGGCTCTTCCAGTGTCCTTGTATCTTCATCTGTTTTCTGTTGCTGTAACTGAATACCACAGACTGAGGCTTTTATAAAGAATTGAAGTTTATTTGATTCACAGTTCTGGGGAGAACATGGTGAGATATCTCATGAGGCTTTCCTGTACCTCAGAACATGGTAGAGACATCACACGTTTGGAAAGAGCAAACATGCCAGCTTGGGTTTCTTTCCTTATAAAGCTACTAATCCCATCATGGGGACCTCATTCCCAAGGTACCTACATTAATTATTTCTCAAAGGCTCCACCTCCAAATACTGTAAGTATGTGAGTTAGGGGATTAAATTTTCAACACATGAGCTTTGGGGCCATGTTCAAGCTATAGTGCCATCTTTGGAGAAGGACCTACCCTAGAAGAACAACCATGGTGAGCTGGGCACACTGGCACATGCCTGTTAGTCAACACAAGGAGGGAGGAATGACGATAGTTGGAGAAAAGCCTGAATTCCAGGCCAGCCTGGGCTACACAGTGAGCTGTGAGATTGAGAAACTACCTGAAACAAAACACTAAAAACAAAACAAAACAAGCAAACCAAACCCTTGCATAACAACAAAACTAAAATGTTGAAGGTACAAACTTTACATGATTGTATGCGAGGTTGCGACCCCATGAGATTAGTGTGCCTTGAGTTTTCTAGGTTCTTGAAAGGGTTAGGTTAGTTTAGCCAAAATTCCACTGAGCAATACCATTGTAGCAGAGGATCATTAAAATCTAATTCCCCTGCATTTTGGGAATTTATTCACTATAAACAGGAAGTCTTTCAAAACCAAGATTTAGCTCATTGTAATTTTGAATCTTTCTAGCTGACTCAGTAGAGTCTTTCATTTAGACTTTTACTTACCAAAGAAGGTCACGCAGGGGCCCCTAACGTTTCCTTTCTGTCACCATCCAGGTTTGTCCTCTCAGTGTCAAGGTGGCCACCTGAAGTCAGTGGCATAAATTTGTATGTGGCAAACTCTATTTCCTTTTCTTTCTGTTTTGTAGCTGATACTCAGTGTAAGGTTTTAGATGTAAACATAAAGATAATCAAAATATAAGCAAAAGAATGTGGAATAGTTAGATACAAACTGAACCAGCTAGACACTGTATGCTTCTAGAGTGTTTGGAGTGATCGGGGCATGCTATGAAAATAAATATTAGGTACTGGTTTCTTTGTGTTTTTAAAAATTGTCTAAAGACATGTGTTCTTTGTATGCTTGTTTGCCTGAGTTTATGTATTCCATGTACACTGAGGAGCTTGTGGAGGCCAGAAGAGAGTGCCTGCTCCTCAGGAACTGGAGTTAGAGGCAGTTATGGGGCACTGTCTTTAGCCAAATGTCTTTAGCCTAATTCCATACTTTCTGTATGTTTTCCTATCAAGACTTTAGGAGAGCCTGTCTAAATTCAAATGTGATGATTTTGGAAGCGCTTTCTTCACTACATGGTTTACATTAGGTAAGTCAATCCATCACTAATTTCTTAAACAAACAAACAAACAAACAAACAAACAAACTTCATGTGGATGAATTTCAGAGCAAGTGCCTCCTTTAAAAGATTTGGCCCTTGGATTGCAGCTTATTCCTGATGGCTGTAGCTGCTGGCTTTCATTTGGCTTTAAGCAGTGTGCAAGCACTACAGCCACCCCTGTGATAGCAATAGCATCCGGCAAGGAAGGCTGAGCTGCTGTAGACCCTTTAAAGACATACACCACACTTACAGGTGGTTGGGATTTCAGCCAAGATTGCTAGACTTTGTTTCTCTGGTTGCACCTCAACATCTGTGAGTTCCATCAACAGTATGTAAATTAATAAAATGCTCTGTAAGCCTAGGGTGAGATCCTTTTGGGGGTCCCAAGGAAATTCATAATAATTAAGATAGAAGAGCTCCAGGGTTTTAATAGTATTTGCAGTTTTGGCTTCACATACATAGAGGTTTGGAATTATTTCATAAAACTGCCTTGAAAACCACACACCAGGCTTCCTTTGTGTGCTTGGCAACCTTTCAGAAAACACAGGGACCTCTGCTTCTCAGAGATGTTTCACACAGTGTGTCTGTAAGCAGTGGAGCCCCGCCTCCTCCTAGGAGCTGGGATTCCCTGTCTCCTTGGCAGGGGTGTCTGTGGTGGGCGGGAGTGTCCTGAAGAACAACAACAGGAAGAGGACAGCAGCGTGGTCTAGGAGTTTTGGGTGTTATTTAGTGTTGCTGCTGTGCTCATCAAGTTACCCACAGAACCGGAAATACTCCCTTGACAGCTCAGGCTTTGTGTGAAACTGTATTTGGGAAATTGTCTCTACTTTTTGTGAAAGGTGGATGAGGGTTAGGCCGGTGATGTATGCCACTGGCATTTTACCTGTCTGCTTTTTTTTTTTTTTTTTTTTTTTTTTTTTTTTTTTTTTTTTTTTTTTCCTTTCTTTTTTTGGTCCAAACCTTTAGATTATTTCTTCTTGGGACAACACCATCTGTGACTCATAAACTCGACTTACAAGTTCAGGGTTTAAGCTGCTTTGAGCCAGTGGTGTCAGCATAGCCTAGTCCTCTGGCCAGGTACTTGGTAACATGTCAATTCTTATAAAATAGTGACTGCACTCACTCACTTTTATTGTGGATTCACAAGGTTTGGAACACATGTGCTCAATATAAGTTCATTACATTTTTTCTTTTTTTTTAAATTATTGTTATTATTTACAATTTGTTCTGTCTCATCCTCCCTCTTCTTCCTCCCCCTGTCCCTCTTCCCTAGTCCACTGATAGGGGAAGTCCTCCTCCCCTACTGTCTGACCCTAGCCTATCTAGGGTCTTTGGTGGATGCATCAGTCTCTGCAGTCCCCCCTGGGCCCAGATTTTTTTGGCTTTGTTGGTCTTCTCCTGTGGCTCCTGTCCCCTCTGGTCCTTTTATATCCCCCTTCTTCCATAAGACTTCCTGAGTTCATTACATTATTAACTAGAATAGACAAGTATGTTGCCAGAGTTATAATGAAAGTGCTTGATATGTGGTGGACACTGCTCTGAACCTTTGCACAGGAGGCAGGATCCTGAGCCTTTTATTATTTCAATTCTACATATGGAAACTTGCAGAAAATGTTTAAGTAACTTGAGAACAGTTACTCTGGTCATGTATTATGGGCTGTGCACATCAGCAGAAGCTGGCATGATTTGGTACCCCAGCAATAGATTCTTTCTTCCACATCACTGCCCTGTAGCCTCAACTTACGTTCTTGAAAGTTAAAACATTTTAGTAATATTGGTAGAAAGCTGCTCAAAAGTGAGACTATTGAGTCATCCATCTTTTCTTTCTTTTTTTTCTTAAAGGTGATGACTTCTAAGATACTGCACTTACTCTGTTAGGAGACACTTGAGATGAGGCAGAGGTGATGAGCTGCTTGAATAATTGCATTGCTCAAAGTGGGGGGGGGTTGTATGTTTGTTGTTCTCTGAATAGAGTGCAGCGGGGAGTTGTCTGTTGAGTTTGTCTTGTGCTTTGAATTTCACAGGAGCCCAGTTAATTAGGCTTCTCTAACAAACATGGTAGATAGACGTTCACTGTAATAAGTCCTGAGAAAACGGGGTGAGAGTCTAAGATTATGCTGACTTAGTTTTACTTCTCTTTGTGCTAGTCTCTTTGTGTGTCTCACTTCTGCCTTATGTATGTTGGAGAGAGATGTGCTAAGAACAGGGTACCATGCACAGCAGTGCCAGGAGCTGGGCTTGGGGAGGTTAGGCTACAAATGTTGAATTCTTGGACCTCTAATGTAGGTGCCACTTGTGGGCTGTGTGGCCTGTCTCAGAGCTGGGCTGATGGTGCTCCTGAGTTGTTTCTGTGAGTTCTGAGGGTCAGTATCAAGATATCAAACTCTATAAGGGCAAGTGAAGTAGTGGGAATCAGAAGTGCCATGGAAACTGAACAGTGTTCCAAGTGTTATTTTATTTTGTTATCATTACAGACTTAAGAAGAAGTTGAATAATAATACAAAGTCCTGTGCGTCTATCCCCAGTACCCCCAGTAATGACAACTTACTTAAGTATGATGTGTTGTCAAAACCAGGAGATAGATATTGCACAATATGAAATAAAAATATTGACCCCATTGGAATCTTACCAGTTTTCGCAGACCTCTCCCATCCTGCCACCCTATCATAGACTTGTAAATGTAAAATGTGTAAAATCTAAGCAGTTTGTATGTGTGTGTGTGTGAGCATGAGAAGCCCTGACTAAAGCTGCAATAAATATTTCACAGACAGATGGTTTCTGCATATACTGTTGGCCTAAGTGTTTCTAACGTAGCTAACGGTTGAGTGGAATGTGAAGACCGGCAGCTGAGATGTGGACCACGGACCAAGCAGCCTGCTTATTTTCATTTATGGTCTTGGAACTCTTTGTGGATATTATCTTCATTTTTTTTGTTGCCTTTCCAAAAGGAAGATATTTTCTAGAAATAAAGGATAATTCAAGGTCACTGGGTTCTCCAGGCATCCTGAGCTCTTGGGCAAAGATAAACAGATTCTTTTCCTTTTCCTTTTTTTTTTTTTTTTTTTTCTGGAAAGGCAGGGATTTTTACTTATCAGATAAGAGGTATGGGTGATGAGACACAAAGATCATGATACAATTTCAAGGTAACGTCAAGAGTGAATTTGTTTAAAAAATGACAGCCGTGTATGAACTGAGCTAAGTGTCGCCTGCCTGGCTTGCTGGTGATTAATTCTCCTGCCCTGGAGATCCCATCACACTCTGCTGAAGCTTCCAATTAGCCTCTGTCACTGTCTGCCCTGGATTTGAGCTATTTGTGGGAGTGCCTGTCTTCTTGGCTCGACTAGGAATTCTTTGAGGGCAGGGACTATCTAAATCATTTTTTTTTTTTTAAATCCTCCTCTTCCTTTCTCCCAGGATCAACAAAGATGCTTTGAGAAAAATGGCTCTTCCAGACTCTTCTTTACTTCATCTTCACTTCATTATTTATTTAACTGGGTTCTGGTTTATACGTTGTGTGTATTTGAAGTCAATAAGCCTTCATTCATGATGGATGATTGTCATTTTGGCTTGTCACAAGTCAGAGTGGCCTTATTCTGTGGCCCTGTGGAAATAGCATTAAAAGCAGTCAGAAAACTTAATAGATCTTAAAAAAAATATTGGTAATTTTTTGTTTTTCCATGTAGTACAGAATTGGTTTTTTTTTTTTTGTTTGTTTTTGTTGTTGTTGTCTTTTTTGTTGTTGTTGTTGTCTTGTTTTGTTTTGTTTTTAAAGGAAGCATGTCACCTTTCCCTACTTGAGCTGCTAACTTCTGGGGTGTTTATCTAAGGCTTTTCTGACATCTAGGTTTCAAGGCTGTTGGCAGTGGCCTATGAATGTGACCTCTGATTGCCATGCTACTAGTGGCTTTATTTTGAGGGGATCTACAAGAAGATGTACTTTTTACACTTTTTTTTTCCTGATATGGCAGACTCAGAGGGGTAGCAGCGTGTCCCGCCCTGGCTGCATGCTCAGATTTACCAAATGACTTCAACTTGACTTGGCACTGTGTGCTCACATCAATTTCATGGCCATTCCTTTAGATAAGTGCCTTAGTCTTCTAGTGTCACAAGTCCAATTTCTCAGAAAGAGGCTGGCTGTTCCTAGGAGGAAGGGGGCATGTCTCCCCTGCTGGATGATTTGAGACTGGCCTAGGCAGGCATGTACACCACAGAGTGTTGGTGTGGCTACCCTGGTCCAAAAAAGGAACAATCCACTGTTTATGTTTGGCTTAGTTTGCATGGGAAAGGCCCAGCCCATCCCTCTTAGGCCTTGTCTGTTTCTTCTGGGTCTTCCTAGTCACAGTCTCACATCTAGCCAGAAGAATGAAGAACTGGCTTTGACGTTTTAGATTCTGTTTATCGGTGGTGAGGACTTGATTCGTCCTGATACTGACCAGGCAGAGAGTCATTGGATGCATTATTCACCAGTGAATATTCAGTATTTGATTTAGAAAATGCTTCAAGCCAGGTGTGCACAGTGGAGGACCGGGAGTTTGAGCCCAACCTGGCCACAAAGCTCATCTGGACTACGGATTGAACTGTCACGAGAGGAGAAGGAAGAGAGGGATGAGGGAGGAACAAATAAGGAAGGGCTTTAACCTGTGCCTTACCTTTTTATATTCAACGGTTTACTTTTTGTTATCTTAGCACTGACTTAAGAAAAAATATACGTTGTCATTGGGCAGAGACTGCAGGTTTATGTTTAAGAATGTTTTTTTTTTGAGGTCACTGCGTGACAGAAACACAATAACAGAATGGCAAAGGAAGAGGCCATATCAACAAAACTGCAGGCCACTTTCCTCTCTAGTGTACTGACTCTTTCCGTTGACTAAGTTCATTGACTCAGTTTTTCACCTGAAGATGGCTTGAGGGTGTCATGAAGAGTTGGTGCATTTTTTACAATCAAAGGTATTTTCCTGGGTTGGGATCCAAGGGTCCATGAAGATCTCCTCTTCTCTGGAGTGTGTGTGCTGGCATAGCTACTCCCTTCCAATTTATATACCAAAAGGAGCAGTGTGCTTATATTTCATTCCGGTTCTGTCCAAACTTAGCTTTATTTGATAGATAGGACTGCACAGCAGACAGGTGGGCTTATTTGTTTTGCAGACAAATTAGGGCTGGTGAAGGCATGTGTGCATGCATGTGCTCACGAGTCATTGGGAATCAATAAAAATGTCAACGTTTTCTTGAAAGCTCCAGTTTTTAAGGCACATGTTAAGTTAGCTTTGTTTGTGTTAAGGGAATAAATAAAACTAGAAAGAGACATTTATGAGCTGGTGTCTTGGCTTTGATGATTCAGGGAAAGGCATTCCTGTGTGTGCAGGGGATCATTCATGTTGCTTTTATGAACTCAAAGTTAAAAATCTTAATGGGTTTTAATGACCCTAAATGTCATATTGAATTTCAGCTTGGGCGGTTTCAGATAACACCTCTTTACAATTGGTGTGTTTTACTCATTTCTAGGGCTAATATATATCCAAGAAACAAAATACTCAAATTTTAAAATAACCTTCAAATTTTGTAACTTTTGCTATGAGAAACATAAACTTTTGGGAGTAGGTTCTTGGGGTCTTTTAGCTGAAGGAAAATATTTTATCCCTCAGTGGACTTGAACAATTCATTCTGTCAGCCAAAAGGAGTGATTTCCTTTCTTTGCCTTGGGGACAAAGCAGTAATAATATAAATTATTCAAATTAGTTGACCTAACTAAGCTTTATTCTTTTAAAGAAAATATTAATAGATTGTTAAATACTCTAAGTCCAAACCATTCCATTTTGAAATGGTACCAAGAATTTAACAAGCCAGTGGTGGTGATTTAAAGGAAGAAATCTTTCTTGCCTTGTAGATATGTTTTATGTATATGTCTTTGAGGGTATAAATGCTAAGAAGTTAAAGGAACATCTGTGGTCATAGGAAGGAATTCATTGCTCTGGCCTATCCTGGTAACAAATAAACAGTTCTAGCTCATGGAATTAACTCATCCTCTTAGTTCTGACAAAGAATGCCTTTGCTTAGGTGAGAAGAACATGGAGAAGAGATGCTGAGATTTTCAGTTCTCCAGGCTAAGTGGTCAGTCGCATAGCCCCATACAGGGCAAAATTGTTCTCCCAAGTGGCTACAGCTCTTGTTATTTTAATTGATCATAACTTTGGCCTCACACCGAAGGAGCAAGCAAGCATCATTTTGTACCCCATTAGAGATGAGCTATGCTGTAAGCATGGTTAAGTTCTGCTTTACTAATTTGGGGAAAGACAGTACGTGTGTGCCATTGATCAGTGTGTTTGGATGTTTGATGTATGATGAAAAATTATAGGCTTTTTCCAATTGCTGTATCTGATTTCATTTTATGTGGTGATTTATTTAAAATATACATCTTCACATTTCTCTTGGTCACACAAACCATTAGTGTTATGTGGGAAACCAGGCTCTGGTCTCCCTCAGGCATACCTTATCTTTAGTTATTCATTCAGAGAGACAGCACAAAAAGTAAGATTGTTTAAAAATTTCCACGCCATCCTGAAAACAGGTGCTCCCTTTGTGAATTCAAGGGGGAGAATTCATGTGGTCATTTCAGCCTTGTTTCAGCCCTGGTTCTGAAGAACAAAGGCGTGTTCTTTGCCCTGAAGATTGACGTTCGCTTACAGAGATTAGGCACTTCCTGTGACCCTGGGTCCTAAGGCTGCTGGTGCAGGGGTGTGTGTGTGGGGAGTCAGAGGAAGCCAGCACAGTGAAGCCTACAGGCCTTGTGATTTTCGGAGGGGCAGGCTGAGGCTTGCTTAGGCGCTTATCAGGAGGTCCACAGCGCTCTCATTCCAAAGCACAGCACTGAAAAGCCTTCACTTCCTTTGTTCTTCTTCCTGAATGGTCAATGTAGAGACCTGCTGCCTCCATCCTTTCACATTATTCTCCTTTGGTCCCTTTCCTTCTGCTCTCCACTGTGTGCATGTGCTGCAGAAAGCAGCCCGGCACCCTCACATTGCTGACTCCTGGAATGGAATGAAAGGGCTTCTTTCTGCAGAGAGAGGTTTGTTTCACACAAAACTGCCTTTGACAGGGAAGGACCTCTGCACCCCCCCCCCCCCGCCAGCAAAGTGAGGACATAACGGATTGGCACCAAGCCAGCAAGGGTGGTTGTAAACTGGAACAAGGTTTTATCAAGTCTTTGGCCTGTCTTCCACTTTCTGGCAGGGTGTATTAGGCAGGTTAAACCAAAGTGTTTTGGTCAGTCTGATCATACTACTTTGAGCTAGATACCACATGGGGACCACGAGGATCTGAGGTTTGCAGGCAATTAACAAAATGTCCCAACGAACAGGAAGGAAGGTTCCAAAGTGGCGCCAAGAATGCATTTAATTTATACATAACAAGTGGCAGAATGTCTTGCCAACATTTTCTTTGTCTAAACTTGAGGGGAAAGAGAATAGAGGGTATGGTTTGTGGGTTTGTTTTAGAGAAGTGGGATTGACTCTGTGAACTCTTTTTGTTCCTGCAGAAAAGTAAAACGGACATGCTACAAACCTAACAAAACTCGATGTGTTCATTTTGAATAACACATGTATGAAGGGGTTTGCATATCATTCTCTACTTTTCTGGATTATTTTTTTTTTCCAAAAGAAAGGAATGAAATGATAATGGAAGGAATGAGAAAGCAATCTGAAGTAACAGTACCTTTGAAAACTTTCTTACATTTGTGTGGAGGTCACAGAACTACTTGTAGGAGTCAGTTTTCTCGTTCTGCTTTGTGGGTCCTGGGGTTTGAACTCAGGCAGTCGAGTTTGGTGACAGACCTCTTTACTGTTGAGCCATGTCACCAGCCCACTGTTGCTTTTTGGTGTAGAAAGACCCATGTAGGAAATTGGTACATGCCATTTTTGTGAGTTTGGCCAAGTCAGCTCCTTTGCCTCAGTCTGTCCAGCAGGAGATTTATTTGTTCACATGCTATTCCTCCCTTAGGTGGTTACATTTCCCCACAGCTGAGCATGGTGTCTGCTGCACAAAGAATATTTTCCTTGCTGGACTGTGTTGCATCATAGATCTGTAGTTGAGTTGAAGACAAACCCTTGTTGCTACTGTGGTCGCCTTAATATAGGTCTTGCTAGAACCCTAGGCTGTTGTGCCAGGACATAGCTCCTGGATGTTTTTAAATCGATCTTATTTGCTGAGGTTCAGTTCAGAGCCAGAGAGTGTTTTGAGGGAATCACATTAACAGCTCATTGCTTGTTTGATTCATGTTTCTGTTGCTAAGATAAAATGACCAAAAGCAACTTAATGCATAAAGAGTTTATTTTGGTTTATTGTTCCAAGGAATAGTCCATAAATGGTGGCCTGAGTAGGAAGCTGAAAGAGAACTGAAAGTGGAGTGCCCCTCTAGACCCCAATCTCAGTTATGTACTCCTCCATCAAGCCTTTGTATCCTAATGGTTCCATAATCTTCCCCAGCAGTGCCACCTACTGGGGATCAAGTGTCCCAGTAGTCTCCCTATGGGGGACAGTCCTCATTCAAGCCACCTCGCCGCTCTCATCTGGCTGGTGTTCCAGGGTGGTATTGGTTGTTCAGACCAAGAGTCTGGCATGATAGTGGTGTGGAGATGATGGTAGGTGAAGAGGACAGGCACCGAGGACTGCTGGGATTTCTGTTTTGGCTAGACTGGGCCAAGACTACCTCTCCAAGAAAGTGTGATGGTGAAGTCTGCACAGAGGTGGGGAGCAGGCCTTCTTTCCGCTGTTTCACGCTAGACTCTGGAGAAAGAGTGTTCCCGGCAGGAGGAGCTACAAGCAGTGGGGAAGGCAGGAAGGAGCAAGGGGTAGGGTCACAGGCCCAATTCATCTGCCGGAGGGAGGCAGGACCACAGAACAAGCCCTCCACTGCTCTTTAGAGATCGTTAGACGTGTTTTGCAGAGAAGATGGGAAACGATAGTGCATCTGTTCCTTTGATTACAATTCCTTTCATATTATAATTAACTGCTAACTGTAATTATAGGACTTCCTCTAATTTAGTTTAGCACTCTGGGGACCTCTATTAGCCTATATCCCAATCAGTTTCACAGCCATTAAGGGAGAAAAGCCATGTTCCTGTTGAATTTTAAGCCCAGTGGGAGCCTGTTCCACTCACTTGCTGGCCTACCTGCTTTCCTCACAGATCCACTCACTCGCTCGCCTGCCTGCTTTCCTCACAGACCCAAGGTTAGTGCACTACGCCCAACCAGCTTATGCCTGGCATGCTGCTTCATGCATGTTGCGTGTTGATTCCTAATTAGGGCAGAGTCTCATAGATACTTGATAATGAATTCCATACGTCTCGGGCCCTTCCTTAGTAACTCCCAGTGAGTGGAACAACTTTTCCCATCATTGAAGGTAGCACCTGTGTCCCCTCCACAGAATTGACCTGGGAATTAATGTTTATTCTCTCGTCTGGCACCTTCTACCACCCTCGTGGCCTCTGCTAATGTTCATTTGTGTTTTCTCAGTTGGTTCCAGTATTAAGTTATCCTGTCACGAGGAACTCCAGGCTGGGCCTCTCTTGTGCCTCCTTGGTGTGTCTGGTGATTTACTGTGTTTAGGCATGCTCTGTCAGAGGGCTCCTCATGGTCAGTTTTCTCTGCTGGTGTGGTGAAAGCCATCGGGCGTGGACCGTTGCTGCTGTGGTGTGTGCTACTGCTGACCTTAGTGATAGTGGCCGTCTGGAGGCAAAGGGTGATCATTTGTGGGGCCAACTGTTACCTCACTAAAAGTGGCCTGGCCAGAAGTCCTGTCATCTTTAGACAGGTGCCACGTTGCTCGTTGTGAATAATGACTGTAGCAGGTGATAGGCAGCCCCAATCGGAGAAAGCCAAGGCTCATGAATGAGGACGGAGAAGGCGCCGTGAGCCCTTGCAAGCCAGTGCACTCACACGTCACTTTTAAAGAGGTTTTGATTCATCTTCTACCGAGAGCTCTCATATCCCATTTGATCTATGACCCCTTCTACCTACTGTATCAGAGCAATACCATTGTTTATCCTCCATTTTCATTCAGAAGCCACAGTTCACATTGGGGTCCACTCATGATGTTGGGACTTATGGGAGTTTGGACAAATCTACCCACCATTATACAAATGACCCTTAGCTTACGGTGATTTGAGCTAGGGTTTTGACTGTTTGCTTGTTTTGCGTTTCTGATGGTGATTTGCGCTTAGTGAAAATGATATCAGCTTTGAATCTTTTCCCAGGCTGCCTGTACCATGGCCGAGCCACCGTTGATGCTGAGCAGCAGCGGAGCCTCTCGGGAAGTTATTGGTACTCTACTGAATAGATGACACAGGCTATTTACCGTTTCATTATAAACTAGGTGCTGTGCTGCGTGATGTGCCCTGTTCTAGACTGAAGCGAGCAGTCATGAGCACGGTCGAGGTAGGCCATGAGGTGATGGTGTTGAGTGGGGTGAGTGTGGTAAGTGCGTTTGGAGCTCATGGTGATTTCAGTTTCTGAAGAAGAGCCTTGTAGGATGTAAGCCCACCATAAGGCAGGAGCACCTGTGGTACGAGGAGTTAATTATTTCCCCACCCTAAAGGTCCCCTGTGCTCTGCCTCTGCAGTGTCTGTGCTCTGCTGCTGTCACACTCTGGATGTTTTCTAGAACATCAAGTTGGCATCATACAGCACAAAGTGTTTCTTTAGCAACTGTACGTTCTTCCATGGTTCTCTGTGGCATCATTTCTTCTTGGGACTGGATAATACTCCATTGTAGGATGTACATGGTTTATTTGTCCTGTCTGAGCTGTTTATGTTACAGACATGCACTACCATGCCTGGCTTCTGAAGGACACTGCAGCTGCTTCCAAGTTTTGAAAATTATGAATAAAACTGCTATAAGCATTCATTTTAGAGTTCTGAATGAACATAATGTAAAGATTTATTTGTATATGATATATGTTTTATGAGGGTTTTCCCCCTTCTGATTATAAGAGAACTTATGTCCAAATGTGTAACATTTGGAAAATGTAAAAAGAGGGATTCTTAAACAATCTGTTCAAGCCTATTTATTAATTTTATGTAACAAAAGATGTGAAATTGAAACTCTGCCGGAAATGTTGGACATATGGTTATTATATGTTATTACAGTTGGTGGTAAAGATGAGAAATATTTAGGGCATTCCAAAAGCTGGTTCTGTTTCTATTAAAACTGCCTAAGTGGCTTTTTATGATGCTCAACATTCAAACAACCACTGCCAGCTTTACAGAATAGCTAACAGAGGCACCGTGTACTTCCTAAAGAACGCAGCTATGCCAGCAGTGGTCTGCGGTGCTGGTGGAGGGGCTCCTGGTCGTCACTGTGGGACCACGCAGATTTTATACTCTGCATAGTCTAGGGCCCACTTCTGGTGTCGTCTAAGTAAAGATGCGGAGGGCCCTGCTGGGTATGCTTGCAGGAATGTGGAGAGAGTGTTAGGATAATGCAAGTATACGGACTGCCTTACCCTTGAGTTGACCCACATATCCTGACGCTTTTCACTCCTCATTCTTCACAAGGCCACAAAACCTAACTCAAGTGAAAAATAATATTCTGTGAATTGCCTGTGTCTAGCAAATTAAAAAAAATCTAAATAACCATTATTTTTTTTCTGATGGAAAAAAGCACGTCAGAGTAGAGGAATGCAACTGACAGCCCTTGTAGCCAGAAGCGCTGCTTCGGGCCAGGTGAGCTGAGCACGCTGCGATGCTGACCTCTGCTGTGACAGTCTTGTAGCCGGATGACTTGGATGTGGGTCCTGGATCCTGGGAACAGCTGTGGTCTGCAAATGTGTCCAGTAGACATCTGCTTATCCTCATTGGCTCCCTGCAGGGTGTGTGGCTGGTGCCAGTGCAGAGTGAGTGCCGGGTTGGGAGCTCGTTGCCCCCCTGGTTTGATTTCTACAAATGCGGAGGGAGGAATTGGGTCTTTTAAAAATTTGTTTGTTTGTTGTTTTGTTTTTTGAGACATGGTTTCTCTGTGTAGCTTTCACTGTTCTGGAAGCTTTGTAGACCAGGCTGGCCTTGAACTCCTAGTGATCCTCCTGCCTCTGCCTCCTCCCTGAGTGTTGGGATTAAAGGTGTGAGTCATCACACCTGTCTTTTTGTTGTTGTTGTTTAGATTGTGGCTGTCCTGGAACTAGCTTTGTAGACCAGGCTGGCCTTGAACTCACAGAGACCTGCCTGCCTCTGCCTAGTGAGCGCTGGAGTTAAAGGCATGTGCCACCACCGCCTCGCAGGATTGGGTCTTTTTCTATGAACACTTTTTCATCTTTGGCTTGGTGCTGACCCTGGAAAATTTCACCCAACTTTTCAGATGAGGGCTGTGGAGACAGTGGTGTCCACTTGCACTTGTGCTGGGATTCAGCGTCGTCCGAGCGCTTTTAGGGAAGGAATGCTAGTGTGCTGCAGAAGTTCATTTAAAAGCTTTAACTAGTCAATAGTTACACGTTAACACACACACCTGCAATATTAACACGCTACTATACATCCAATATGAATATAGCCTTGTATTAGACGTGTTTTTTTCTTCAACCCCTTTACTTTTCAAGAACCATAAGGAAGTCTAATCTAAATAGTTTTTCTTTAAAGATTTATTCATTATGTATATAATATTCTGTCTACGTGAATACCTGAACACCAGAAGAGGGCATCTGATCCCAGAGGACCCACCATGTGGCTGCTGGGAATTGAACTCAGAACCTCTGGAAGAGCAGACAGTGCTCTTAACCTCTGAGCCATCTCTCCAGCCTTAGGAAGTTCAATCTAAAAACTGTCAGTCTTTCGTCTAGAGATCACAGTTCCTGGTGGAGTTGGCACCATTCACTTCTCAGACTCTTGTCTGACACATTCCTAATAAGCATCATATCTGTGTCTGTGTAGAGAGAGGCCCTCGTGTTCCTAATGTTTGCTTTGGAGGGATGCTCATATGAAAAGTACTATCTAGGAATAGTCAAAACAAAGATCATGTTTAAACTGGAGTTAGACAGAGAGGTTGACTTGATGGTTTGCTTGTTCTTAGTGGCAGGAACGCAGATGGGACCGCCTTTCTTGAAATGTGTGGGAGGAGAATTGTTCAGAATTCAGAGTTTTGCACCTTGCAGCATTTGTATAGCCTTTACTCTTGGAGTAGCGGGTTCGCAGTCTGGGGGTTGTGAGCACTTTAGAGGGTCAAACGACCCTTTCACAGGGCCGATAGCAGATATCCTTCATATCAGATATTTACAATTCGTAACAGCCAAATTACAGTTATGAAGTAGCAATGAAATAATCTTACGATTGAGGGTCACCACAGCACGAGGACCTGTATTAAAGAGTTGCAGTGTTAGGGAGGTTGAGAACCACTGTCTTGAGTATAATGTTCAGGTTACCGAGCATTTTTACATGTCACATTTTTGGGTTAGGGATGTCCAACCTTGTAGGAGGGTTCTAATACATAACTTCTTAGTGAGAGTTTCATGCTTTAAAGAGGTGAAAAGAAACAAGGGTCCCCCCTGACCCCAGGTTCTGTCTTCCTGGTGATTAAAGAATATGAAAACAGTACTGGAGTGGGGCTGTGGTTTGGGGGTAAAGGGACTTCGCCCTTTCAGAACACTCAGATTCTGTTTCCAGCATCTGCGTGGCAGCTCACAGCCATCTCTAACTCCAGTTCCAGGGGACTCAATGCTTCTGATCCCCTCTGGCCCATGTACACACACACACACACACACACACACACACACACACACGCACGCACGCACACACAAATGCATGTGCACACACTTTTAATCTTAGTAAAACAATCTAATTGGTGGGTAACACCTTTAATCCCAGAATCCTGAAGGCAGAAGCAAGTGGATCTTTGTGAGTTCAAGGCCAGCTTGGTCTATACAGTGAGTTCCAAGACAGATAGAGACACCCTGTCTCAAAATACACAAACAAAAGTCTTTTAAAAGCCTTGATTTTTTACATCATTATTTATTTGTTCAGAACTAAAAACCTTATCTCCATACTACTGGCAGTGAGGACAAGAAAATCTCTCTAAGCAGACTCACCTGTCTACTCCCTTGATTTAGGAGACGCTTTCTGAACATTGTTGGAGGAAGACTTAAAGAATCTGTGTGATTGGAGGAATCTGCAGGAAGCAGTGTGTTCTGGGTCCAGAGAGACTCCTGATTACAGAACGTAATGAAATAAATTCATCATGTTGGACATAGCATGTGGCAGAGTGCAGAATGAAAAGCCTCAAACTCGAGAACAGAGGCCTGACATTTATAGTTATGAATATATGCTTTAGGATCTGATTTATGTAGACGAAAGCCGGCACTAAAATAGACAAATGAAAGCTGCTTCTCTCTAAGTAAGTTAGACTGCCCATCACATACTGCTTAAAGCCATTCTCTCTGCAGACTGGAAATCAGCAATTAAAGAGCACATCCCAAAGAAAGGACGGCCAGTCGACCATTTGGCTTCTATGTTTAAACCAAGACTGGGCAGCCCTATGTATGCCTGGTGCATGCACCCAGTTCTGCTGGTTTGTAAATTTTCTTTATCCGTAGGCCAAGCAGACTTTTAAATTTGAAATGATCTGTAAACAAATTACTATGATAGACCCGGTGGAGTACCACTAAAAAATTGTTAGGGATTTTAAATTTCTGTGTGCATGAATACAGTTTCATTGGGATAGCCACACCATCTGTGCCTTGCTTATGGTGGATTTTATGCTCTGGTAGAGATGAGACCAGACATAGACTGTACGGTTTGAGGAGCCTACAGTGTTTAACATGTGACCGTTTGCGGAAGAGCTTTCTTAACAACAACTACAAAACCAAACTTGAATTTGCTTTTAAGTGACATATTAAACATAAAAATTGCACATGTGAATGTGGAAACATGATGCAGAGCACTTTTCTGTGTCTTTCTTAGCAGAACTGGCGCTGGTTGCCATTGGCAACCTTTACCTTCAATTCATGTGACTGGAGCGTCATCGTAACAGTGGATGATGCTGACCTAGCAGCTTTCTTCCTCTTCCTCCGAAGTGGGGCTGGAATCCAGGCCCTTCCATGTGCCAGGCAAGTGCTTTACTGCTGAGCTATAGCCTCAGCCTAATCTAGTGTTTTTGTTTCCTAATTTCTCAGTTTATTTATTTTTCACATGAGCTCAAAGGTGAAGATAGAATTATCAGATCCATTTTATACATGGAAAACTTGAGGCATGAAAAACCTAGGCAACTACACAAATAGCCTTGGAGTGGATTCATTGTTAGGCAGGCGGGCGCCTTGTCTTCTCTTCTAGCTGTTCTTTCCTGCTTCTCCTACTGTGTCAGCAGACTGTCATGTTTACATAATGGTGTGGGTGTGTGTTATCTCGCCCTAAGGTTACTAACTTTATGTGCCTTGAACGCTCACTTTGCATTAAAAGTTAGCTATGATGAGGATGTAACACGTGGCTCCCACCCAGCGCTGAGGAAGGTTGCCTCTTCCGTGGTACTTGTTAGTATCTTGCCTCTGCTGCCTGCTTAGGCTCTATCTGTCTGTGGGACTTAGATTAGGATGCTATGACTCTTATTCTGACATGGAAAACAAATTTAAGTTACGTGGTTCTGAAGAACAAAGAAGTACGGAGAATTATTTTTTAAAAGTTGGGAAAAAAATGTAATTGAGATGCTTCCTCCCTTGCTGTTTTACTTAAAAAAAAAAAACATTTAATAATGTATTTATTCAGTTCTATTATGTCATGAAGACCATTCAGGTATTATATATTTTCTTGAATATTCTTTTGTGTTTATTCATTCAACTTGAACTTTCTGTGTTCCCAGCACTGTGCTGGACACAGGTGGAGCGTGTGGCTGCCACAGGAGGAGGAGCCCAGAGTGGGTGACCCCAGCCAGCACATGTCTTCACTGTTCTACTTTGGTCCCAGCATTTGCACTGCTCCTTGGGTGTTGGATTGAGCTTGGCAATTTTGAACCAGCAGGTCCTAACAGACAGAGGAACAGCTGTCAGCTTGGGAAACCTGTTCGTTGGCCTAGATTGTTCAGGTAACTTGTGACATGTCCTTGGAAAGTCATTTTTTTTCTGTTCCAGGTTTCCTTTCTGGAAAGTGGAAAATAACAGCAAATAAAGCTGGTCTCAACAGCATCAGGTTCCCTGAAGGTATCTTCTCTATTTCCCACTTCCTCATTTTCGTGGGCACCCACGTGCTTTTCAACCCTGTGGTAGTTAGGGTTTTTGAAGATGCTTGCAGACCATGTGCACAGGATATAGGCCTTTTCCTTGGTCCTCAGGCACAAGGCTACCGTCCTTGTAAATGACAACCTATATGGGGTAGGGTGAGCTGGTGGTGGACAAGGCCACAGTCAGGTTGGGGAATCTGCTGTGATCCATTTGGAGCATATTTGCAAGATGGGGTTAAAGAACTGTGGATGTGTACAGATCTATGGGGACAGGGCACATCCTCTGAGCTTTGGCTGTCCTGGTGAGCGACGTGTGATTCAGGACCACGCACAGTAGGAGTTTCCCAGACGTTTTTTTGCACTGTCCTGGTACTGCTTAGCCTTACATGGCCCATAGGGAGTTCCTGTTTGGACCGGGAGAGGGATGACTGCATTGTTTTGGCTTTATGAAAATGCTGGCTAGGTCTTGGGCTTTTAAAAGATGTTCCTAGTACAGAGAATATATACATACAAACATACATACACACATACATACGTATCTATGTATGCATATATCCATGCTACTTTTGAGCCCTTCTACCTGTCCCCTGAAGGCTGAGATTCTATTACTTATAGTGTTGGCTGTTTTTTTGTTGTTGTTGTTTTGTTTTTGTTGTTGTTGTTTTTTTTAATAGCAAAGACCTTGTCTTTTGTATGTGCATTTAGATTATCAACAAGTGACTGAGAAACTTTTTATTTTTATGTTTTTGAGTTTATTTTACAAATTGTAAAAAGAAAAAGCATAAGTAGTTTAACCTTCACTCTTTCGGTGTGTTTGAGTTTTCTCATTTGTCTCATCAGAAAAAAAATATCATGGGGTGTTTCCAGTTTTGGAGGAAAACTAACCCATTGTCATGAAGTAGCTGGCTTGGCTATGGTTCTGAAGAATGTGAGGTCTGAGATCAGGGTACCAGCTGACCATGCTGACTGTGAGAGAGAAGACCTTTTCTTCTCTGTTTCCTCTCATGGTTGAGACAGATCACCTCTCTTGTCTTCTGTAAGGGCCCTAAATCCTCCATTACAGTAAGAATCATCTGGATTGGCATTGACTCACAGAGAACTGCATTATATGTTTCTTCCCAACGATCCCATGTCATACAGACACTTGCATGGAGTTCTATTTGAATGTTTTTCTGTGCTAGCTTTTACTTAGACTTTTATGGGAGTTATCTCACTGATGTGTTTTTCAACAATCATTTGAGAGTCATTGTTATTTTTCTCACTTTCTCAGGTAGGGAAATTGAGGCTTGTAGAATCTTAGCACCATCCAGGGCCCTTCACCTTGTTACTGATGGGCTGGCACTCAAGCCTCACTCTGAAATCAAAGCCCCTTGTCCCTAGCCACCTGGTATACTTGTACTAAATTAGCTGCAAAGACTATTTTGTGGTAATTTTGTATGTATTAAGTTTAGGATTTGATCCACATTTTACTGAACTAGAAATAATAGGCTATTAATTAATTTATATTGTAGCTGGTAATAGGTTCCTTGTCCTCTAATTGATTTTATTAAATGCTTTATTGAGCTATAACTCATATTTAACACCTCAGCAGTTCTTGGAGTTTTGTCATAATTCTCAAAATCATTTTTAGAAAGAAAGAAACTGTTACCAGTTGTTCTTCTGGTGTGTTAACTCTTTCCCATAACCTCTTGTCCCACCAGATGTCTCTTTAGAGTGACTCTTCTGGATATTTAAAAGAAATGTGCAATCTTTGATTTTTTTTTTTTTAATTTACCACAGTGTTGTTATCTGAATTGTAGCATGCATCAATATTTCACTTCTCTTCATGGAAATAATATTCACTTGTCTGGCTTTTCTCTGCTTTACTCATCTATGTATCCAGTTGATTGGTATTTGCTTTATTTCGTCTTTTAGGCTGTACCAGTTGCTACGGCAAAGAAGACTTTATGTAAATGCTTTTGTCTCTTCATTATGCACCCTGGTGTGGAATTGCTGGGGCTGTGATAACTTAATTTCTGTCTTTTGAGCAGATACATCATTTTGTATTTCTACCGGCAGTGTGCAAACATTTGTTTCTCTGCATCTTCGTGATCACATATCTGTCGTTTTTGTTATAGCCAGTGTAGCAGGTGTGATTTTTATTTCCTTAATGATTACTGTTGTGCATCTTTTTATGAGAAACTGAAATTGTGTATAAATTATCAATCTACCCAGTTGTGAGCCCCCAGACAGGGGTGCTGAGAATGGAATCAGGGCCTCTACAGGTCAGGAAGCTCTCTAAACTGCTGAGACATCTCTTCAGCCCCTCCCCCCATGGTTTTTATGTTAGATTAGATTCCTGTTTACAAATAATATAAACCAATCCAAGATCAGAAGTTGTGGCCTCCTCCCTTATTCTTCAGGGCTGTTGTTAAGTTTTAGAGTGCTCTCTATCTTTAACTTTTGTTTTTGAGATTATAATATGTTCCCCTTCTATTTCCTCCCTCTGAACCCTCCCTTGTACCCCTCCTTGATCTCTTTCAATTTCATGTCCTCTGTTTTCTATACTAAGTGTTGTTACACGCATATATGCACATATTTTTACTATAAGCTGCTCAGTCTGTATAATGTCACTCCTATATGTTTTCAGGGTAACCATTTGGATAACCAATTGATGTGCTCTTCCTTGAGAAGACTGTTTTTTCTGCTCTATGGATTCTTTGGATGCCTGTAGTTTCTTTGAGTCCTTATGGGCTTTCCCTGTCCATATTAACATGTCTATTGCTGTCCTCATTTAGCTCATGTTTAGGCAACAGTGTTGGTGAGATTTTATGGGTATAGCTTTCTGACATTACTAAGGAGACTCCACAGTCTTCTGGCTCTTACAATCTTTCCACCCCCTCTTCCACAGTGTTCCCTAAGCCTTAGTGCAGGAGCTGTGTTGAAGGTGGATCACTTGGGACTGGGCTCCACAGCTCTGCATTTTGATCAGTTTTTATTTTCTGTAATGGTCTCTGTTCTGAAGAGACATTTCCTTGATAAGCACTTAGGACCACACTTGCCTGCAGCTGTAAGGGCAAATGTTTATGATGAAGTTAGGGGCTGTTCTGCTTTAGTAGGTGGTCAGACACTCTCCTTCAAGATCTGTGACTTCACTAGCGCTGAGTGGTTGGCTAGTGTTGCTAATTTTTTACAAAGACACAGGGTGCTTCGGAGACATCACAGATACTTAGGCCCCTGCCAAGGACTGTTCCAGATGATAAAGCAACCAGACTTCCGAGCTCTGTGTCTCTTAACTGTCTTCCTTCTTTTGATCTGTTATTCTTATCCCTGCGATGTTTACTTAGCTTTTTCTTGTTCCTGCATTGACTTGGTCAAAACTGTGGCCACTGACTGTTTCTGAACTGGTGTTCCACATCTGGATGGGAGAGTGTGAGGTCTTCAGTACAATGCTAACACCCTTAGTGGCTGAGAAGCGGAGGCAGAAACTTAGATGCGTCTGGACATAGGAATGTAATGTCTGCAGAGTTTGGGAGGAAGAAAGAATGTAAGAGACTGGTGCAAAGAGGAGAGAGCTGACTTTGCAGTACGGGTCGGTGGATGCCATGGTTACTGTTAATGAGTGAGCCCATCTGCAGGCTAAGACTAGCTTCACATCCTGGTCCCGGCAGATGACCTGGCTGTCTAAACCATGTAACAGTTATGTCAGCAACATAGCTGGCATTTTAAGGAGGACTTTGAGAAAGTGAAACACAACCAAAATGGTGGGAGGAAGCCCTGCCAAATTGTTGTGTGGCTGAGGACAGTGTAAAGAGAAGGCATAACCACCTTCTTTGTGATATGTGAAAGGTTAATTCTGTGTGATTGAGAGCTGGCTCGAGTTTATTTAGCAAAAGAACATTTGAAAAGCATTATTCAAACCCACCTAAGATTTATTTCCTTTCTTTGTAGTCATCAGTTTCTTTTGCTAATAAGAGTAATAGATGAAGGTTTCAGGGAACAACGTTCAGGAGGTCAGGTAACACAGTGATGCTTCTGGTGATGTTTTTCTGGCTGCCAGAGGTACCACAGGGCACCCCCAGTGAGAGCTGGGAATGCATGTGTCCTTCCTATAGCCACCTCTCCCTGGGTGCTAGGGAGATGGCTCAGCTGTCGAGCGCTTGCTGCACCAACATGAGGATCAGATCCTCCCAAACTCTTGCAAGTGTTCGGTCTTGGCCACCTGTCATTTCAGCCTTGGAAGGTGGAGACTGGTGATCCAAAGGGCAATTGGCTGTCAAGAGGAGGACATGGGCAAGCCCGGGTTTGATTGAGAGCTCTTGCCCTAAAGAATATGGTGGGAGATTGACTGGGGATGATTCTAAACATCAACCCTGTGCCCCCACAGTTGCATGCACATATGTACTCACACATGTGTGAGCTTCCAAATGACCTTACTGCGACATGATGGGGATCAAATTTCAATGTGTTTGGGAGGGGGCAAGCGACATTGACGTTGTAACCCTCTTAGAAACCACATGAATACTTGCCTACAGTTTGATGCTCCTCACACTGGAGGCATGTGACTGTTTCTTCCAGGAGAGTGTGTACGGAGGAATTCTCTCTGCTTTCTACCACCAGCTGAACGCGGTGTCAGCCAGCAGGTAGGCCGCATTGACGAGTAAGTGATGTATGTGACATGAGCATGTGCCGGCTTTGGGCTTGCACTATTTTTGTGTGATTCTCAGGGTATGGGGCAATCTTCTTCCTGCATGCTTTGAGGCCTACTTCACTTTTCAGCTAGCTCTCATTTCCCAGAAAGCTTTGGACAGTGCCTCCTCCCCTTGTGCTGTTTGTCTTTGGAGGGGAGGGGGAGTTTCTAACTAATTTTGATGGTAGCCTAAGCAAAATGCAATTAGGAAATCTTGTGCCAAACATGCATCTTTGCCAATGTTTGCCTTAATTAGTGTGCATAATCAGGAGTTTGCTTTAAACACTGCATGACCTTTCCTGTGGAAATGTGAAGTATACAGGGAAAGAGAGGCCTGTGCCCCACATAGAGCAGAACACAGCAAATAACTGCAGCAGCCTGAGAGCTGTTCTCTTGATGACAGCTGTTTGGCTAGATATGGCCAGGTGTGTATTGAAGGTGGTGTGCAAATATGCACATGCTCTTCATGCATGTGTGAATGTGCACAGTCATTCCTGCTGTGTGTATCATGATAAAGGAAATAGAGAACAGGTTTTCTAAGAAAACAAAAGCAAGAGGTGGGAGATCTTTAAACCTAGACCAAATCCCATTCTTAATGGATGTTAAGAAAGCTTTGGTTTTTCTTTAGAAAAACGGTGGTGTGATCAGAGGAATCATTGATACCTGAAAATTTCCCTGTAGTCAGCTCACTTTTGAACCTTCAGTTGACTGGTTGTGGTTTTAAATTCTTCTCAAGGTTGCATGAATTTCTGGTTCCGATTTCTGGGAACCAGATCATGCCCCATACTGCTTTGGAAAGCATTCTTCCTGTCGAGGGCAGGATGCTTTTCTTCCTGACTCTCAGCAGGGAGAACACAGGCAGACTGGTAGCTGGACAGAGTAGTGGATGGGCACAGGCAGACAGACCTAGCACCAGTGAGTCCTAAAGTGACCCAGATTGCACAGTCCTTCCTGCCTAACTCCCCTTCCATGTGACATTCAGGTCAGTTACAGGAGCCTTGGACTCTGGCTTCAAGACTTGGAATGGAGTGCATTTGTGATGTCACTACTTTCTCTCCCAAGGTAACGGTGTTGCGGAAGGAGAGCACTCCAGGACACACGTAGATGGATGCCTCTGGGATAGTCAGTGTGTTGTGTTAGTTCTACAGTGTGATTAAGAAGTGGGCCAAGAGCCTACTGGGCAGAAGTGGCCAAAATGGAGGGAGGGAGCCAGAGAGGCTGGAGAATTCATTGTCCGATTGCCTGCTGTGCTAGTCTTGCTGTCACTGTAATTCCTTATCAAGGATGAGTGCTTTTCAGGGAGGCTTTGGTTTTGGCTCACAGTTTGTGGATTTAGGACCATGATTATTTGACCCTGTTACTTTGGGGCATGTGAAATAACTATGGTGAAGGAAGCTGCCCTTGTCTTGGTTGTGGGGAGAGAAGGTGTGTGTGTTGGGGGGACTGGGAGGAGCTGGTGTTTCTGATAGTGCAGCTTCCTCCCATTGGACCCCTCCTCTCAAAAGTTTCACTACTTCCCAACAGCTGCGTGGGCTGGAGACCAAGTCTTTGTGACATGACCCTTTGGGGCATTTATCTCAACCACAGTATTCTACCTGTTGGCCAGTCCCATCTTCTTTTCCCCCAGTACTCAGTATGTGAGGTGTTTGAGCCTCCCTGCCTGCTGTGTACAGCAGGTGGACTTATTCTGTTCCTGTTGTTGGTGCTCCTCACTGTGCTCAACATATACGAGAGGATTGGACCTGAAACTCATGCAGACTTTTCTGTTACAGGTAATGAGTATAAGGGAAGATGCTTTGCTACCTGTGGGGTGTGATTGATGCTTCCAGTGTTGTCTAAGCACTCAGGAGAAGTCATGACTGTCAGCTGTCATAGGCAGTGGGGACGTCTGGTAGATTTGGTCAGCTTGAGGGAGAACAGAAAAAGCTATTGTTCATGATGGTTTGGGGGTACCAGGAAAGGGTACTAGCTAGGTGGAGTTGCAGGGTCAAAGGAGAGAGTTCCATCTGAAAGATAGAGGAACAAATATTTTTATTGTAGACTAGTGGCTAAATTTGATCATTTAACTTATGTGTCTCTAGCTCCTTCAACCTGGCTGACATCACACCAGGCAGCGTCTTTGGCAAATGTTCTTAGTATTGCTCTGGTATCTACTACTCTTTCAAAGCAAAAGCATTCTGGAAAGTGTCTCACTTCTCTTTCTGCTCCCTCCTACTCTCTTCTGCTCTCTAATAATCCCTCAGTACCTTCCATGGTACTGCCACATAAGAGATGCTCAAAACTCATTTGTTTTGAGGTACTTTTGAGACTATAGTTTTATGTCATCTGGACTCCTAGTGTCACCAGCTATCCAAGTTTCTAACGGTGCGCTTTCCACTTTCCCCTTCTCTCCTTCAGCCCTTCTATTTGTATTTGTGGTCACTGTCTAGCTAAAGTTTCTCTCCTGTCTTGTCAGTCTGATTTCCATGGCTTATCTCCTGTCACTCTGCAGGCTGTCACATTCTGGCTAAGTGGGGATTGGCTGTAGGTGGCCCTCAGGGTCTAAAGTCTTATTTCTCCTGGGGATGCAGTTCAAACCTCTCACTTTGGAGCTGCAGTGAGGATCTGTGAGTCACAGCTCATGCATTTATGAGATTGATGAGATGCAGCCTCTGACTATTGGTCTAAAAAGAGATCTCCAAAGCCAGTTTTTATGCCAAGAGCATGAAATCCCAGCCAGGTTGTTACCATGGTGGCCTTCAACCTCATTGACAAAGTCAGATTGTATCTTCCTGCAATTTTAATGGGAGTAAAGAGTCGCTAACCTGAGACATCCTAGAAGTGATGAGAAAGTGATGGAGAGGTACCAGCCTGTGACGACAGGCTGATGAGTTCTCCACTGGGGGCCAAGGCACTGCTTGGGGAGCCAAGGCACCGTTTGGCTCCACACCCAGTCTCCTGCGTTGCCCTGTGGTGCTTCAAGTTTCTGTTCTCAATGTGTCTGCAATTGAATTAATTACAATTTAAGAATAGCCTATTATCCAACTGAACTCACTTTGGGAAGAACCCAAGTTCCCAGAGAAGGACTCTACAAATTTGGTGTCCACTCTTGAACCCTGAGACCTGCCCTTGAGTCAGCTGTGTGGAAGAGAATGGATGTAAGCTGATCTGGAGCACCCGAGACTGAAGGCGCTTTAGGGAGCCCGAATGACTAAAGGGTTTACCTGACCTCACCTCTGTATAGGTCAAGGGCAGGGGTGACAAGATAGGACCTTGTCGCTGCCATGCCACATGGAGTGTCTAGTTAAAACCACACAACAAAACCTCTGTGCTTCAAACTCCATTCTCATCCAGGTTGAAGGCTTGTCTTTGTCTGAGGAAACGTTGCTCTTGTCACATTGGAAAAACAACTCGTTTTTGTTTTGGGGACAAAACATAGGCTCTCACGATGTAGCTCTGGCTGCCCTAGATAACACTGCATAGACAGTGAGAGATATTTCAGAGGCACTGAACATACCTAGGAGCAGACTGTAACCCGTGTGTGTGGATTCTGCCAATCTCCCATCAGACCCCTCTCTCCACTTCCAGGGACCCCTTCCAGAACTGTGAGAGTGGGCAGATGTCTCCATGTCCCCTAGCCTGACTTGTAAAATGAGAGGGAGATGCTGAGTGAACACTCAGCCCCTTCCTTCCTGCCTTTGCGCTCTTGGAGTCTGTGGCACCACATCAGAGCCAGTACTGAGCCTGAACGATAAGGAAAATTGGCACAGTGGGTGGGAGGTCCTCCAGCCAAATGCATGACAGAACCCCGAGGTTTGCTCTTGCACTTTGTTAAACCTCACATATGTTTCCGATCAGGGCGCTGTGTAATATCAACTGAGACTTTCCCGGTGCTCAGGCTGAAGCTGTTGGCGGGAACTCGTGGTCGCTGGTCGTTTGGGCTGACAGGGAACATGTTAATTCTGGAGACTTTGGCCTTGGTGTCAGCTCGGAGTCGCTGCTGTGTATACCCTGCATGGTGGGTGCCAGACGCCAATGGCTACTATCTGGGGAGGCTGCTGAGGTCACCGAATGCCAGGGTTGGAGAGTCAGCCTGGGCTCTGCTCCAGGGCCTGTTGCAATGCCCCAGCGCTTCCAGATCTTTCTCCGCTTTCAAGACAAGTCGGAAATCCTAATTTTTATGTGAAGTCTTATTTTTAAATGTTGGATGAAAAGGGAAATAACATTTTTAAACAGTCCACAGCCCAAACAAAGTATGTCTGCGGGCCACACACACCCTCAGGCCACCCGGAGGCCTCCTCTTGGTGTGCAAACCACAATATTTCTACTACATACTGTGTTTTATTTTTTAAAAAGGCTTTTACATTACGGGTAATTTCAAATATTTATCAGCCAAGAGAATAATCTAGTGGAGTCTCCTACAAGCTCTGATGACCTTCACTCACCTCGAGGAGATCAGCATGGGGCCAGGCTGCTTTTACTCACAGTTTCTGCGTTTGCTCCCACTCAGACACAGATGTATGCATATACTCCTGTGTGCAAGCATACGCACATGAGCTTGTACACACGTCCACATGCGTGCATACGGATGCACACATGCACACCACACACACACACACACACACACACACACACACACACACACACACCCTGGATTGTTTAGTGTTGGCCACCGAATGAACCGCATCGTCTCGTCTTCTGGTATGGTAGGCTGCATCATTGAAAGATAATGCGAAAAGTTATACTGACTCTCAACTCTTTGTGGTTAAATATCCAGCTTTCCAATTTACCTTCTTGTCCTACAATTAGGTGTTTGAGTATTTTATTTTATATGTGCATATGTGAGCATACACACACTGCAGTGAGCGCTTGGGCATCAGAGGACGGCTTACACAGGCATCGTTTCTCTCTCCTGACCATGTGATTGAACTCAGGTCTGTGGGCTTATTGGCAAGTGCCTTTACCAGCAGAGTGATCTTGCGGGCCCTTGTCTCATAATTTTTCCTGACTAAGCTCCCATTTTCCTTTCTTTTCCTCTTTTCTTTTTTGTTTTTGTTTTTCAAGACAGGGTTTCTCGTCTTTAGCCCTAGCTGTCCTGGAACTCACTGACCTTTAACTCTGCCTGCCTCTGCCTCCTGAGTGCTGGGATTAAAAACCTGTGCCACCACGTCCTGATTGAGCTCCCATTTTCTAATACCATTGCCTTAAAAGTTAGGACTTCAACATCAGCTTTGGAGCTGAGGCAGGGACACATGACCACAGTGCATCCATGAATTCTCTGCTGCTGGGACTAGATCTTGCTCCTACAGTTCTTATGTTGGAACCTTCATCACTATGCACCAGTATTGGAGGCCTGGGAAGGGAGTACTCTGCCTCATGAATATGCTAATGTGGTTTTCTTAGGCATGGTTTTTTGACAGATGAGGTGAATTAGGTCCTCCCCAGCCTTCAGCTCTTACTTCCACCATGTGATGATGTGACCAGATGCAGCTGCCAGAACTGTAAGGAAAATTACTTTCTACTTTTATTGAAAAGCCCAAGTTGTTTGCTTTGTAAAGTTTTCCATAGTCTTAATGTTACTGATTCTCACTGTTACTGTTTGAAATTGGGGGTGTGTGTGTGTGATTTAATGTCTTCAGTTTTCTACCAGAGAATAATCTGGATGCCTTCCTTTGTCCAGTTTTGCCTGTTCTCTTCTTGTTACCACTTGATGCAGCTTATTTATTTATTTTGTTTTATTGGAGACCAGCCTGTCTTTTCTGGACTCACTTTGTAGACCAGACTAGCCTCAACATCACAGCGCTCTGCCTGCCTCTGCGTCCCTCAGTGCTGGGATCACGGGTGTGCGCCACTACGCCCAGCTTCGCAGCTTACCCTTTAACTGGCTTGTTTCTCACTCAGTTTCCCTCTTTGGTAGCACAGTGCTGTTACATATGTGTCCGATAAACCTTTTCATTTTGAAGTAAAAGCACACTGAGGAGCAACCACATTTTCACATTTTGGTTTTTGACAGCTCATTCCTGCCTGGTCTTTGAGATCCGTCCTGAGTCTGTTGCAGATGAGGGGCCTTCTTGAAGCTCTTTCTCTGCTTAGTGAAGTGATTTTTGCTATTTTTAGCTTTTCTGATCCTTGGCAACAAATGCAAAGCCCGAAGATTAATTTTGGATCCTAATATTTGGGATTTGAAACCAAGGCACACTGTAGCACTCTAATTAAAAATGTTAAATGTGTGTCTTTGCCAGCTCAAATGAAGAAAATGAGAAATTATTGAACTACAAACAGTAGCAAATTGCAGAAAGGGTTCACTTTGGATTTTGCCAAAGGTTATTTGGAAAGCTTAACATCAATTATTTTGACAGCTTCAAGCCCCCTTTAAGGATGGAGGAGCCGAGAGACAAAAATTGGGAAGTTTTAATATGGCATAAGTGTTCTTCCTTAAAATCTTTCATGCAGTTAAAATAATTAGCAAACTCCCATTGTTAACTCACTTTAGAGTTGTTCCAGTCTCTTTAACAAATGGATATAGCCTAGATAACCTAGAACCCCTGCATAGATGTAACCCATGGCAGCTCAGTATACAAGTGGGTTCCCTAGTAAGGGGAACAGGATCTGTCTCTGACATGAACTCAGTGGCTGGCTCTTTGACCACTGCCCTTCCCCTGAGGGGGGAGCAGCCTTGCCAGGCCACAGAGAAAGACAATGCAGCCAGTCCTGATGAGAGCTGATAGGCTAGGGTCAGATGGAAGAGGAGGAGGACCTCCCCTATCAGTGGACTTGGAGAGAGGCAGGGAGGAGATGAGGGAGAGTGGGGTTGGGAAGGAATGAAGGAGGGGGCTACAGCTGGGCTACAAAGCGAATAAACTGTAATTAATATAAAAAATTTAATTAAATAAAAAGAAATGGGGTTTGCCTTTTTCTAGTGAGACTTCAGAATTAGATAGGAACACGGCTAAGGTCTTCTTTACTGCCTTGAGCCTCCTGTGTGAACGTTTAGACTGGATCTCTTAGGAGTACCTAGCATCGGACTCTGTTCTCTGTGTTGTTTTGTTTTGAGAGTCTTGTGCAGCACAGTCTGACTCCAGACTTGAAATCTAGCAGAGGATGAAGCCAGCCTCGAGCTTCTGGTCCTCCTGGCTGCCACTAGAGGGATGCGTCTCCACATCTGCTTCTCTTTTGGCCTTTCCTTTTGGCTTATTCAGTAATTCTGAGAAGATAAACAATAGGTGACATAGTATGATAATATGTTTGCTAATATAATGGTGCACACGTGCACGCACATGCGTGTATGTGTGTGTGAGGTGAGTGTGAGGTGAGTGTGTTCCTAGGTGTGTGTCTGTGTGAGTGTGTTTGTTCATGTCTGTCTGTGTGTATATATATGTGTGTGAGTGTGTATGTTTGTGTGCATGTGTGTACATGTGTGTGTGTACATGCTGAGCATCTTTCCCAGTTTGCTCTAGCTTAGTAGTTGAGAGTCTCTCACTAACCCTGGCTAGTAAGCCCTGGGATGGATGTCCCTGTCTCTGCCTCCTTGTTGTGAAGTTAAAGGCGCACACTGATGCTATATTTGTGTGTGTGTGTGTGCGCGCACACACACACACACACACACACACACACACTTTTGTTGTTTTGTTTTGTTTTTCCAGGCAGGGTTTCTCTGTCTAGCCTTGGCTTAGCTCTCCTGGACTCACTTTGTAAACCATGCTGGCCTTGAACTCACATCAATCTGCCTGCCTCTGCCTTCCTGAGTGCTTGCATTAAAGGAGTGCCCCACCACACCCGGCTTCCTAATTTCCTTATTTTTTAACATGGGTGCTGGGGTTCAGGGTTCAGTCTGTTTAACAGGGCCTTGTGCTTGCTTGTTACACACTTTACAGACTGAACCTTCTCCCCATCCCCCTACACTGTCATTTGAGGGTAATAACACACAGCAGCCTGTGAGGATGGGGGCCATTTGTCAGTACACCATGACAAATGTACATGGTTGGAAGGGGAGCTGTGGTTATAAAGTAGGCAGTGATGGGGTCACTCAGGCAGTGAAGATGTCCAAATGTGCTGGCTTCTTTTGGTAAAGCAGTGGTGGTGTCTCAGGACTCGTCTGGCAGAGTGCATAGGCCTGTGATGTTGTCTGGTTCCTCTGACCTTGAAGAAGCCACTGTATTCTTGCCAGACTTACTTGGTAGGTAAGCTTGCTGAATATGAATACTGAGGTGTTCAGTTTAGTTACTATGGGGATTTTTTTTTCTTTTCCTTTTCTTTTGGGGGATGATGGGGAGAGCACAGAGTAAGAATACAAATACCATTTAAAACCAAATAGCTGATGGATTACAGAATGCATTGTTATTTTTTTAAAAAAAGATTTATTTATTTATTATTTATACAGTATTCTGTGTATCAGAAGAGGGCACTAGATCTCACTATAGATGGTTATGAGCCATTCTGTGGTTGCTGGGAATTGAACTTAGGACCTTTGGAAGAACAGCCAGTGCTCTTAACTTCTTAGCCATCTCTCCAGCCTGAATGCGTTGTTATTTCAGTCTTTTTGCCTGGATGCTTTGAGTCAGTTCCACTCTCTTCCCACCAGTACAGCTTCATGTCAGATCAAGGAGAGACCCACGGAGAGGTTGAGGCCCAGGGCAGATGACATGGCCCGTTGAACTCCATTTGTTTTTCAGAGTAGAAGAATTCTGCTGAGTTGCTTTCTGAGGGTTGTGGTGGGCGGCATGAGGGTGAACCATGGTGTCAGTTTCTTCCGTGTTTCCTATTCTTCCTCCATCGCTGCGTACCTGTCTTCCCGACCTAGATTATGAAGGTCCTAGAGCCCTGTTCTGTTGGCTGCCCAAATCTAAATAATCATGAGTCATTTCCACACAGATTCTGCTGAGGTTCCTTCTGTTTCCTTTGCCTATAAATTTGTTCCCTGTCTCCTCTTCAGGATTTCCAATGAATTGTTTAGGGGGAAAAAAAAAAGAAGAAGAAAGAAAACCCTGTCTTTATTTTCTGGGAAAATTATAGCTACTTTAGAAGAAGGCTTGTGGGATATGATTACATTGAGCTTTTTCCTGATGAATAGAATAAGCTAATCTCTCCCCCCACCCCAATATTTTAAATTGCTTAAATTAACTTGCTTTGGCCAATGGGTAAAATCCAACTTCAGGGTAAAGTAGGCGGTGTATTCTGTGGCCTCGGCCAACAGTTCTGAGGGAATGAGATTCATGGCTATGCTTGTGGATGGTGGGAGTCTGGTTGGTTACTTCTGGATTGCACCTCAGATGAGTGAGATCCTATTATAGTCTAGATACCAAGACAAATACTAGAGCTGTAGAGGCATGTGAGGCCTGGGCACTGCTTGCCAGAGACTTATTTCAGGCCACTGTGTGTGAGAGAGACACCCACCCACCCATCCACGGCCCACAGAACCTGAGGACAGGAACAAAAGCATCCATCCTCAAGGTGTTGAGAAGAGCCCTGTGGTCAGGAGCTGTGAGGGAATCTTCTTCTCCTGGACTGTCTGTGGTGCTTGGAGATTAATTCTGGTATTCTCAGACTTGGTCTGGGGGCTAGATTCTTCGGGATTCCTCTGTTTGTAAGGTCCTTGAAGTAAAAGTGCCTTTCCCATTTTTAAGTGGTTACCGAGAAGAGCAATGCAGTTGTGCATCTCATCCAGGTAGGTGTCTCTGTGGGTGACAGACCACACACATGCTGGTGGCTCCTTGTGAGTGATGAGCTCCTGGTAGCGCTGTGCTGGCTTAGTTGCAAGGACCGGTCTGAATGTCCTTTCCCTGAGGAAATCACCAGCCAGTGCGTTCTCCCAGAGCACACTGCTATTGTGTCTGTGTCAGGAGAATACCGTATGAAATTTGAGTTTTCAGTGTGCATGCCGAAGGTGTTACTGTAACAAAGCCAGACTTGCTCATTCGCCTGTTATCTTGGTTGTTTACACAGGGGAGTAGTTGTAGTAGTTATAGAGGGATGGCACCCTCACAGTCTAAAATACTAGTTATTTGGCATTTTCTCAGACATTTGCCCATTCTGGTTTTCCTAGCCTCTGTTCTGACTGCTATCAGCACACACTGGGTTAATCCCAACTGCTACCTTCATCTTCAGTGCAGCCATTATTTATTGCCTACCATACACCAATTCTTACCATACACATAAACTCAGTTTCCTCTGCTCCTAAGCGCCACCTTCAGTTGCTGTAGTGTGGGCTGTGGGGTGCAGGTGTGGGCATTCAGCAAGGTCCTTTAAGGGCCACTCATGTACTCTCAATTCCACTTTGAGAGGAGGAGCCCCATTCATTGATCTGTGAGAGAAACCTCTCCCAGCAGCTTTATTTTTAGATGGCCCTTTGGCTAACAGATTCGCTGCAGTTGGGAGCCTTTTATTTTTGGCAGCCTATAGAAAAGCAGACAATGAAGGGCTCAAGCCTTTCATCCTGCTCTAGGCACTGGGATGCTGCAAAGCTCAGGCAGACTTAAGCAATCTGTGGGCTCACCAGCTCATGCACTTGGGCCATTTTGTGTGATGCTGAACCCTCATGCCTTATGGTAGAGATAATGGAGAACATGGAAAAACATAAAGCCACAATAAAGGCGCAAGCAGATGAGCATTTGGCAGAGCTGTCACAGGTCAGTTTTGCTCATGGTGGCTCTTTCTTGGAACTGAACACCACTCATGTCTCCTTAAGCAGAAAGCCTCAGCAGAGCTACAGGAAGGGGCTTTTCTGCCCACAGTTCCGCTGCATGTTGTGTGGTTTCAAGGGCATTTCCCCCTGGTTGCCCTAAGCAACTTTTCCACCAAACCAGAAAACTGTGTTTGGAAGAACTCTGGACTGTAATTTGAAGGTTGGCTAGGCAGCCCTAGGTGCCACTTCGCTTCCAGCTGCTGATTTGGAAGTGATCCGCGTACAAGTGGTAGAGAGGAAAAAAACTACCACATCCATCCTTCAATGATTATTCAGTGTTTGCAAAAGGACACAGAAAGATTAAACAGAGAAATACACGAGGGTAATCAGGCAAGGATGAGACATGGAAGGTAGTTTTAAAGGACATAATCTGGGAAAGTTTAGGGACTGGCAACATTTTACACAAAACAAGGGCTCAAGAATGGTATTCCTCACAGGGCAAGCCTCTGCTGCTCAACTCTGCAAACAAACCAACAGTCAAACCCCTAAAGATACCCATAGAAAAACCAAACCTCGTGAGTGAGGGCTGCGGGTTGCTGGGCCAGAAACCCATGTGGTTTGAAGGCTAATATGGCACTTGTTTTCTTGGGTGAAGATCAGGGAAAGGCTGGAGTTGGGGGACAACTGGATGCAGAGAGGCTCTCGCCTTCATCCCTGTTTTCCAGGTTTCAGTTGTTCTGACTCAGGCTAGCATGAACCAAGCAAAGTCGTAGCTATCAACAGTTCAAAGCTGAACACATTGATGTGCAAACCCAAGATTTGGGTTAGCAAGATGGCTCAGCAGATAAAGGCACCCACTGGGCAAGCCCCACAACCCTCCTTGTATTTCTGTGACCCTTATGGTGGAGGAGGGGAGCTGATTCCTGCAGGCTGTCTTCTGACCACCACATAAGCAACTTGCTTATGAGGTCCGTTTCCCAGCATGAATAACTTATGGTAAAAGTTTTTTGTTGTTGTTGTTTTGGTTTGGTTTTTGTTTGTTTTTAAGAACAAAATTCTGTCCACAGGCTGGAGGTTGGGGATTGACACGTTTAGGCTTGTACCCATCTTTGTGGTTAGGGTTAATGGAAAAGGAAAACGTAGAAGCAGTATACAGAGAAAAACATCACAAACAAAGGTGGTCAAACCCGGTTGCCATTGCCAACCTGTGCAAATTCATCCGGCAAAGAAGTTGATGTCATGTCCTGTAGGCCCTTCCGTACAGAGAAAACACAGCAGAGAGTTGCTTTCTATTACAGATGTGAAGGCTCTGTGCTGTCCCAGGAGGCGATAAACTGGTGGTCCTGAATCCATGATTCACTGTGGGAAAGGTGAGCCTTCCGCGGAAGCTCTGATTCTTTAGGCACAGTGTGGACCTGGGCTATCTGATCCTTTGCACTTCCTGTCTGCTGCCCTTGGGCTAGAAGCACCATGTCATAGTTCATTTACTCCAGTGACACCAGAGAGAACACTGGGGAAGATGGTGGGTTCTTCGAGCCTGCTCTTAAACCCTACTCTCACTTTTAAATAAGTTACAGCCAAGATTACATTCATATCATATATACTTTGTGATGTGTACATTTTTGTACAACTACAGATGCGTACATTGCCAACCTGTGCAAATTCATCTGCCAGGGTATGTATATATTTACAGACAAATTAGCATATGTAGATATATTTATACATCAATTTATCATCCATCCACCCACCCATTCACCCACCCATCCACCCATCCATCCATCCATCCATCCATCCATCCATCCATCCATCCACCCACCCATCCATCCATCCTCTAGCTGACAGTATTTCTCCAAGAAGAGCCACTTGGATTTGTGATCTTATGACCTGCCACTCTCCTAATAATGGTGGGAAGAACATGTTTTAGTAAAGTGTCTTCTTTAGCAACATGAGTTGTTTGTCATTAACTGCCTCACTGGCGGGGTGCGTGAGCTATTTAACGGAGCAGTGAGATTTAAACAGGGTTTTATGGCTACAGAGGAAATGAGGACTTTCTGATTTGGGGCGGGGGACCAGTAGTGGCAAATCTCTCCAAGATAGTTTCTTTTTCCTCGGGCTTCTTCAGTTGTGAAATGCATTGTATGTCCTGGCAGCTGTACCCTGCATGTGGGTGCATGACCCTATGGGTCACGTGATCATCGACACTGCGACCTCCCCACTATGACAGACCTTATTCCCAGGGACAGTCACAGTTTATTCCCACCTACCTCAAGAAAGCAAATGGGCCTGAAGCTTCTGAAATTGTATTTTTTCTTTAGGCTTTACTTTATGTGCACATGAAGAAACAATTGCATTTGGCTCTACTTATTATTTATTTATCGGCTTCCTTGCTATTTATTCATTCATTCATTCATTCATTCATTCATTCATTCATTTATTTATTTTTCAAAGGCTCTCCATGTATAGCCTAGGCTGGCCTCAAACTCTGATCTTTCAGCCCCTTTTTCTCAAATGCTAAGATTAGCTAAGCAATGCTAAAGCAAGAGCCACCATGTCCAGTTTGTTTAAAACTGTATGAGCGGGTTCCCATTTGATTCAGTTTGCTGAGTCTGGCCTCCCCAAATGTTGTGAAGGGCCATGGGGATAAGATTCACTTCTTTCGTATGTTTTTACTTATCGGTTTCATTTGGGCCACAGCGTTGTAATCCATTGTGCTGCAGACGGGCCACGGGCGAACTGTGAGCCCTTGAGGCCCTGCCCTGCGCTCAGTGCATGCGTTTCATGGCTACGTCCTCATTACTGCAATCGCTGAATTCTCTTCTTCGGTAAAGACGTCAACCCAGGTGCCCTCTGTCTCAGGGTAAGAGAGTGTCTGTCAGTTTTCTATCCTTTGCAAAGCCGTGGTACTATTTGTCATGCTGCTTGTATTCTGCTAATAGGTAGATTTCCTGGTTTTATTTTAGACCGTTTTCCTAACTCACAATGTTATTTCCTATTTGTAATTTATTTGGCCATTTGAGTATCCTCTCTTGTAAACTCCTTATTCAAGCCACTTGTCATGTTTTGATTTGAGAGCTGGTCTTTTAGAGTATTGTGTATATGAGTTTGTTTATTTTAATGACTTAATTAATCTGTGTGTGTGTTTGGGTCGACATGTGGCATGGCAGGTGTGTGTGGGTGGGGAAGAGGGAAGACAATGTGTGGGAGTTGGTTCTCTCCTTCTACCACGTGGGTCCTGGGAGCAAGCTTAGGCTGTCAGGCCTGGCAGCAGGCGAGCTTTTCCTCCTGAGCCTTAGCTCTAGTCCTATGGATAGCTGTAAAAACATTCTTTATAACGTTGCTTTGGAATTATGTTGTTTTGTCCCTTATCTGTTTACTGTTTAAAAAATCTCTTTCTGACTCAAAATTTATCATAATTGATTGTCTGTCTGTATTTTATCTCTTATCATAAAATACAAGGCATTCAAGTGTTTGTTTATTCGTTTTTGTTTCTCGAGACAGGGTTTTTCTTGTCTTCCTGGCTGGGCTGCACTTGCTTTGTAGACCAGGCTGGCCTTGAACTCACAGAGGTCTGCCTGCCTCTGTCTCCCAAGTGCTAGGATCAAAGGCGTGTGCCACCACATCTGATTGTGCATTCAAGTATTTTAACTTTTTCTCTCCTTTTTTAGAGGGGGGATATGATACTGCTATATTTTTTTTCTTTAATTTTAAACCTCCTGTAACTGTTACTAATGTTGTCATGTTTTTGTCTGTCTCAATTACCCTTCCTTCTGTTGAGGTGTCATTTTTGCTGGCAGGGAGGTTCACTTTGACTTTGGCTCATCATCTCCTGCTTCTTCTTGCTCCTGCTGAGAACGTGGTGTTCAGCTACTGTCACCTTTTTGTAGGTCATCACATGACTCTTTCTCCTCTGTCTCTGCTTTTTCCAGATCTGCTGTAACATAAATGTGAACCATTTGTGATTGTACTCTTTGGAGTTTCTAGGAGCTCTTGAGTCTCTGGGTAGATGCATTTGGGGCCGTTTCCAGCCTGGGTTTCTGATGCCCACTCTCCCTTTTCCCGCTGTATGCTGGAATTGTTCCAAGTTGGCATCACACTAGATGCCTAAAGATGAACCTGAACTTCTGGTTCTTCTATTTTTCCTGGGATTACAGGACTATGCTTTCAATCTATCCTTAGCTTCTCTCTCCTTTTCATTTTTTTTTCTCCTTCTGTGCCTTACTCTACATTGTCAGTGTTGTGTAAAGGAGACACACTTTTTTCCTTCAAAACATCTTTTTATCTTTAGGCTCATGACATGCCAAGCACCATTCCTTAGTCATCAGATATACAAAGATTCTTCTCTCTGTAGCTTGCTATTTAACAATTAAAACTGTCAGCCAGTGATTAGTACCCATTGGTGATTATTTCTTCATTTTATATTAATAAAACTTAATGAGATAGGATATGAAGAGGTGGTTGGTGCTACTGAAAACATGACAAGGTAGAGCTGCTTTGGATGAAATGATTATTCTGGGGCAAAGTGGAGGAAATTTGGGTGCTGCTCCAATGAAGATGGAAAGCATATGGGGTTGTTCTTGAAAGAATGTGTCCAGAAAGTTCAAAAGCACCAAAGAGTCCTGGTGTGGCTTCATTGGCAGGAACAAGAATGGGAGGGGCAGGAAACAAAGGGAGATAAGTGGTGATGATGGGCAGCTGTACATGTCCTGCTGAGGCTCCTGTCCCAGAGCAGAGGAGGGGGATCTGACCCAGGACTAGAGATCCCATGGCTTCCAATAGAATGGGCTGTAGAGAGCAGAAAAGAGAAGGAGACCCTCATGCAGAAGGAAGAGTTATTACAATTCTGTAGAGAATGTCCTGGCCAGGTTCTGCTGACAGCAAGGGATGGAGGGAAGAGATTTAGACTTGCTCATTTCGCTGAAGAGGGTGCAATTTTCTGACTAATTTAATGTGGGTTGTGAAAGAGATGTGCAAACTGCTCCTCACTGCAGTTCAGCCTAAACCACTGAGAGGGTTGAGTTACCCTTGCTGAGCTGGGAAGGTTGCCTGGAAGATGTCCGGAAGGAAGGATTAGCTCACACTTGGGTATCTGAACATGGTGTCTTACAGGGAGAGGCAGTGTCCTTACCTGCAGAGAGATCTAAGGATGTAGTGGTGTTCATAGTCACGATGCTGCCTGGGATCTCTCAGGGTTGTGGATGACTTTTAAGATGAAGATAGTTCTTAGGAGAACCAGCCTTTCAGAAGGAGGGAGAAGCAGGCTTGGGCAGAGACATCACACTGTTCTATAGGACAGTCTGTCAGTGAGCTAAGAGCACCTGTCATAGTTGTTCTTTGGCGGCCTCTACATTCCTGATTCAGTCACCATGTGATGTCTACTATTCATAGTCTTCACATGAGAGAGCAAGTCCTTCCCTGAAATAGGATCTAGAAAGCAGGTCTGTGTATATTGCATACTGAGACACCCAGTGCAGCTTGTAAAGAGAACCTTTGTCTTCTGGAGGCTTGAAACCCTGTGTCTGTCCATCACAGAGAAGAGAAGGAATCAGCAAAAGCCACCGGCATGGAAGGATGGAAGGATCATGATGTCTTATCAAATGCAGAAATGATACCATTGTAGATAGAAAAGATGGGTCAAGTGTGATGAAGATGGAGAAAAAAAGCATTGGATTTGCCAATTTGTAGGTCATTTGTTCTTTTGAGAACGTGGGAATGGATGGATGCCTTGCTCCCTTGGGATCATGGGAAAGGGAAAAGAGAAGGACTCAGCAGATAATTAGCAACCCGAAGCCTTCAGGGATGAGCAAGGGAGAACACAGCTGATTTGTGTGTTATTTGACCGTACTGAGGAGAGAGATGGCCGGAATTCTGATTGAGTCCTGGTCAGATGGGGAGGAGTCCCAGGAGGGACAGGCTTTAGATGCGATTGTTATCTCTATCTATAGGAAGTTGGAGTGTGTGATGCAGACAGAGCCTTGCCAGGGGCTATGTGTGCTTTCAAGTTTGTGGGAGTCAGTTCTTGTTTCTCCAAGAAGTAGGATAAGAGGTCATCTGTGGAGAGAAGAAATGAGATGAAAGTACTGGAGATTTGGGAAGAATGGAAATATATATATATGTATTTTTTTTTTCATGAGTCTGTCGGTGAATAGACCAGAGATTTCCCAGTGATTGCTAGTGACTTTTAAAGATACACTCGCCATCAACAGGCTAATGATCATGAAGTCGAAGTGAGGCCATGATTGTGCTCATGTGTAGTTTTCTTTGGTTCTAATTTTTTTCCCTTTTGGCCGTAGATACCTGTCTGTGAATAAGTAGTTTGTTAGATTTATTTTAACCAGTGTAGTGTTTGTGCCAAAAGAGTCTGAACGAGAGGGGGCTGAGTAAGTTGAGGGTGGAAAATTTAAAGCTAGAACACAAATTCAGTTTCTGTTTGGTTTCTTTTATTTACTATTTTATGTGTATGTGCACCATGTCTGTTCCTGGTGCTGTTAACTGCTGAGCGGACTCTCCAGACCAAACTCATTTCTTAAGGATTTATTATTTTTAGTTATATATGTGTATGTGTGTTTGTGTGGGTATGTGCACAGAGTGGTGCCCATGGAGATCAGAAGAGGTTCTGGGATCCTTTAAAGCTGTGGTCACAGGCACTGGAAAAGAGTTTTCTGGATGTGTCACAAAAAATAACTCAGCAAAGGTGGGCCATGACCAAACCTGGGTTAGCAAGTCCTGAGCTGAGCAGTTCATTGAGCTTTTGTCCTACCGTAGGGTGGTGACTGTGTCTGTCCCCAATGGTGGGAGCTTGATCTCACAATCTGATGTGATTGGCTAATTCATAATGGGTGTGACGTAGGGATAAGTACCATGGAGAGTTGAGTGTCAGGAAATTCAAGGGGTGTGGTGATCTTCTAAGGGCTTGGTGGTACTAGGACATTTTAGGAGTGTCACCGTTTTGATTTATGCCATGTGGTTGTTTTAACCAAGATGGTGAGGAAATCACATGGCCTTGATGAGGTCACCAACCAAGCTGGATACAAAGCCACATGGTTCCCATTCCCATCAGAGCAGAAGTCCCTAAATCTCGCAGATTAAACATGGACAATGCCCCCTTCCCTTTAAATAACAACAACAACTCCCCCAGTAAACAGAAAGTGATCTTGTTCACCTTGGAATGGGCTGAGCTCAGATAGATTTCTGACCCTCTGCTTTGGCTGGAAGCCTTAGAAACCAACCTGTTAGGAAGTAGATAATTCTAATTTAATACCTTGTCAACCTTGTGGGGTGCTTTCACCCAATTACAAAAGCAACTCCCTGGGGACCGTGTAGTGGTCTAAAAGCAGTGTCAGGCCTGATACCATGCAGCTGTCTCTTCTCACTTCCCACAAACCTGATCCAGAATCTTCAGGCTCTCTGAGGGAATCCTGTGCCCAGGGAGAGAAGATTGGGCATTAAAGTTGTTAGCATTGTTTAGCTCCTAACCCATGGTCCTCAGTCAGGCACTAAAACATGAGAGAAGGAATGAAGAGGTGCTTGTTTCCCCTCCTCCCAGGGAGGCAGAGCAGTGAGCAAGCTTCTTATGGCCCTACAGCAAGATAGATGAAGGAGCTCGCCTTTTCTCTTCAGAGACGTTCTGGCATGTCCTTGTGTGTCACCAAATATGTTACTGGAATTTTGGTGGCCCTTCATGACCACAACAAGATACGGGGGATCAGGTCACCTCTTGTGTTCCCTCGTCTCACTAACATAAGAATATAAGAAATTGTAAATGGAAGCTGAAGGAAACGCCTATCAGAGTTTAAAAGACCCTTCCCCAAGGGAAGACAAGCTGTGGATCTCAACGGAGCCCTGAGGACAAGGAAGAAGGGGAGGGAGGAAAAAGTCATGTTGTCTGAGCTGGTTTGGAAGTCAGAAACAAGGCTCACCAGCAGCTACTAGTCCTGGAGGAGAGCTTTCGTTCCTTTCTCAGGATTCTGACCCCAGTGCTAATCTGAGGGTTACTGACAAACCTGATTGCCATTGGCCCCGCATGGGACTCCATGAGGGGAAATAATGTCTAAGGTTTTCCTCTGGGAGTAGAGGAAAGGGATAGTGTTAAAGCTCTTTCCCACATTGTTCAATTTCATTATTCTTTTTTTCGTGGAGTAAAGGGCCGTGGGTCTTGCTGCAGTTGAAAGCATAGTCAGTCTCTTTCTAAGACACGGCCCTGGAGAGTCTGAGGATTAATGAGTGACTTGGGGTCCCTATGAAATGACAGTACTTTATTACCAGTGGGTTTTTTGTTTGTTTGTTTGTTATCTCATTTCCCTTCTAGTAGTTAAGCATGAGTCCCAAGTGGTTACCAGCCTCTGTGTTTGGGTCACCTGCCTTGTTCTGCTGGGAGAGTATGGGATGCTTGAATAGAGAGCAAGATTCTGCTTACTAAGAGCTCCAGTATTAGCACTTAAGGCAGGTGCTGCAAATAGGTCAGTATAAAACAGCCACCTAATGATTCGTTGTCAAAGCCCTTTGCGGACCTTGCTTTGGTGAACTGGCCCAGTGAGCACATTCTTACACTTCCTGTCCGTGGATTACTCATATTCTTATCTTATTGCTCAATTTGATTTGCTCAGCTTCCATATCTCCTGAACTCATCTCTGTCAGATGTTGTGATGATTAATTTTGTGGAGCTCCGCGACAAAGCCTGGCATATGTTTCCCATAGGCTGCATCTGGCCTCAGGCTGACATACACATGGAAGGCACCCATGTGGGGAAGCACAGGCTTTGGGAGTCACACTAAGTGCTCTGACCTTGTGAACTTAGAACCTGAGGATAATAGCAAACTCATGGGCTATGGGGATGCCAAGGTCCACGCTGGCAGGATGGTTGGCTGCCCACATGCAGTGGTGGGGCTGGGGAGGTCTGAGCTCCAGCTTTACAAAGGCTATGTTAGAATTGCACACCCAGCCCATCTTTTTTCACGGCTTTGAACAGTTCATGGAGCCTTCCTGCGCTTTAATCTCTGTAAAATGGGTCCAGTTGCTGGTTGTCCGAGCTGAACTGTCCTGAGGAAGTGGTACAAATACGGGTGAACCATCTCTTGTGTCATCTCAAGTGTCGTGGTTTTCATGGAGAACATGCTCAAGAAGCCAGCTGTCATCATTGTCATAGAAGCTGTTGTCACAGCAACTCAGAAGGAAGCATTGTCATGTCTCCCTTATACAGGTGGGGGATGGGGACTGAGAGTACCATGTTGTCCCAAGCGCTCACCTTCACTGCCTGGCATCCCTCTGTGTCTTTGTCTCTCTGGTGTGAACATCTTCTCTGGTCTCACAGTGTTCTTAACTGATAACTTAGGCTTTATTCATTTCCCTCACTATGATCCCTCATGATCAACTCAGTCTGGTTCCTTGATCTTTGAAATTTGCGCTTCACAAAGATTGTTGGACATGGACATGAGGCCCACATGAAATATGCTCTGTTCAGCTATGACACCTGGCATATTGCCAAAGGGCGTGTCCATTTGCCTCTTGATCAGTTTGAGAGATTTAATTTGATAGTTGAGACAGGCTCAGTGCATCTCTTACACTGAGGCAGTCTTCTGGGTGCATGGTGAAGATCAAGATGATGTGCCAGAGAGAACCCACAGGCAGGAAGTAAGGGTGGGCTACAGTCTGCAGAGTCCTGACTCTCTTGCTGTCAGCAGTCAGTAGTGCTTGAAAAACCACACACACCTGAACCAAATAATCTTATACTTTTCATAAAATTACAAAAATCTCAAATCTGTGTAACACAGTTAATGCTATTATAATTGATGATGTTTTAAATAAATCATATATAATTCAATGACATGAATTACATATTTAATACTGTGCAGCCATCACTGCTTGTCTCAGTTATTGTTCTGTTTCTGTGAAAAGACATCATGACTATGGCAACTTAAAGAGAAAGGATTTAATTGGAGGCTTATCTACAGCTTCAGAGGGTTAGTCCATGACCATCATGGTGGGGAGCACACCTGTAGCAAGCAGACATGGGTCTGGAGCAGGAGCTGAGAGCGCACACCTTATCCAACAGTTGGAGACAGAGAGCTAGAGACTGGACCTGGTGTGGGCTTTTGGAAACACCAAAGCCCACTCACTCCTGGATGACACGCCTCCTTCTAATCCTTCTAACCCTTTCCAGAACAACTTCTAGCAAGTAGAGACCAAGCATTCAACATATGAGCCTGTGGGACCCATTCTGCACTGCCATCTGTGTCTGAAACTTATCCATTTACCTGGAATAGTGTAATTTTTTGCACCTTACATATTTTTCTTAAGATAATGAAGGTCCATTCATACTGCATTTCTTGTGAGAATGTCATTTCTTTCAATGGCAGAATAATGCTCTATCATGGGCATATGCCCCGTTTTGCTTAGCAGCTTACCTAGCTGTGGGTTGCTGCATTGTTCTCACCTTTTGGCTACAATGAATATTCATGATGATGTTCCATAGCGGTTCAGAGATGTAATTTTAGTTTCATGGTAGAACTAGGGAAAGCTTGGTCTGTGGCAAGTTTGCTGTCATGATTCCTTGCTTTGAATGCCTCTGTCCAGCGTTCCCAGAGGCTTCCTCACCATCTTGCTGAATCTGCCACAGTAGTTATCTAGAGTCAGATTGCCTTCAGCCATCCCAACTGCCTGCCTCTTTTCCTCCCTTGGTGTCCGCCCAGCCTCTTGTTTGCCTGTCTATGGCTGGGACAAGACATTTCTCATGCACCTACTTCTTATGATTTGCTTATGAGTTCTCAAGTTGCTGAATGTTATTTTTCTTACCTGGACTGTGTTGGGGTCTCAACTTTTATATGCATATGCTGCTTTTAATGATCACTTTGTGGAAGAACATTTTAAGCAGCTGACATGACTTAAGTTGGTCTGTGTGAAGATGCCTTTGCCTAAGCAATTTGCATCCTCCTTCTGACCTTGTGATGAATGTGCAAGACTCCTGATTTGGGCTCTTACACCCGGACCTGGGACCCGGCAATGTGTCTGTCACCCTACTTCAAGCCTTATAGTAATATCTGGGATGCAAGCTTGGTGTGTTCCTTGGGTGAAAATAACTGATTTCAGAGGAAATGGTGGCAAGGCCTTCTGGAGATGCTAAGAGCTAACATCTACATTCCTAAATGGGAGGGAAAGACTAGTGTATTCTCATTAGTGCATTTTGAAGCCATTATTTATAAGAAGCTCCTAACTTTAATTGAGTAGCTGAGAACTTTGGCAGGTGTCAGGTGTGGCAAACAGACCTCTGCGGTGGTCCTTCTCATTCCTGCCTTCCCCAGAGCTTGGTTTCTCCTTCCTTATCCGATATCATACTCTTCCTTTTCTTGTAGTCCCCTGCAGTGTGACTAGTCTCTGCTACTTTTTGGGTTCTTCTTTTTCCCCACTCTTTATCCCCCCATTTCACTCCCTAACACTAGATGGGAGAGAGGAATTAGGGAAGTTCCTGAATCTAATTTTTTTCCTTTTGGTTCTTCTTTGGCCATAGCTACTAACAAACCACAACCAACTTCCCTAAATGACTGCCCACCACACCTATTGGGGGGGAGGAGCATATAAATACCCTCTGAAAAGTTTCCAGAATTCCAAATGTCACACAATCGCTCTGCCAGAGCACGGGACAAATTGTGGTCAGTTGCTGTGGACAGTCCGAAGCAGCCCCACCTCCCTACACCTGGGATTAAAATGAAAAAAAAAAAAAGAGGTAAATTCCAGAATTCTCACTACACTGCAGTATGTCTAGTTTGGAAGATATGAAATGTTTTTTCCTGAATTTACTGTAAAGCAAATTATGTTCTAGTCCATGCTTAACAAATACAAATGCTTTTGAATTGTTCTGCCTTGGTGTTAGTCCAAGGGCCTCAGCAGCTCTCCTTGTTGCTGCCTCACATGAGCTGCTTTTTGGGGGGACCTGACCAGCTCTCTCCAAGTCTTGCGAGCCCAGCCCCCATCCAGCCCACAGCTAGAGTCTGAGTTACATCTGTGCATGGTCCAAGCACCACTATTCATATGAAAACACGGCAAACATTGAGGTTGCTGGAGATACCGCCTAGGCTTATTTCTTGACTGAGAATGATCTGGGCATATTACTGTTCCTACCATTTAAAGAAGTACTGGGCATGTGCCCTGCAACCCCATCTGACCATTGCCAGTAGTTATCCATCCCCCTGTCTCATTTCACTGAAGGGAAAACATAGCTCCCTCTGGCCTGTATCTGGCTGTTGCCGAAGCCTGGACTGGAGCAAGTGGTTGTCTTTCATGTCCTTGCTTCTTGCAGTGTGCCCTCCCCAGCGGGAATTCTCCCAACCAACTTTTCCAAGAGTCTGTGCTGAGGATAGGAAAGTCCGCCTCTCCCCTGAGAGGAGGCAGTCCCGAGCCCTTATCTCTTCCTTCAGTTATGCTGTTATCTTACTCTCAGTGCCCCATGACAATGATTATTGTTTATTGCCGCTGAGCAGAGAGGTGTCTGAAAGATCCCACACCAGGGAAAGCCCAGATGCTCTGCCCCCTCAAACCACATGGACCTCTTGTGAAAGGCGCAGAGCATCCTTGGAATCCACAGGCCCACTGCTTGCATGTGGGCAGAGCAGCATCTGGTCCCATATGTTTTACTACGCTTACTGAGGCTCCCCGCCCCGCACCCCCCAGCCACTTGCCTTCCTTCCCGCATCACCCTTCATGTTACAGAGCCGGCTGCAGTTACTAGTATGTGGGCCACTGGCAAGCCTGAAACTTTTTATTTTGGTGTCTTGAAAGTTGTTCTTCTGTGAGGAAATCTAAATTGAGGTGGTGACAGAAATTGGAGTTTTCAGATCATGGAAGAATATAATTGGAAGATAGAACTAGGGATATGGAAAAGAGTAAATTGGACAGCATGATTTGGTCGCTGAGAAAATTGAAGCCTCGGATTCGAAGGAACTGCCCACACTATCCCAGCAAGACACTCTGGAGGTGGCATTAAAGGCCACTGGTGTTTTCTTGGCCTCTTTTTCTTTGATATTATATTTTTGTGAGGAAAGTCCTCCATTTTTCTCAAGTATTCAGTTTCTGGAGAGAGAAAACGCCATAAGGAATTTCTAAGTTGGTTTGCACAGGGTTTAATATGAGGCTGTGACTATTTTCCTCTGAAATCAGATTTAAATAGTACCTGCGCAGTAAGACGTTACCTATGAGGGTGAAGGAAGCCCTTCTGTCTCTCAGAGAGGAGTAAGGCCTCGTCTGGCCCAAGTGAGGGGCTCTGAAACCTTCCCCGTTCCCAAGCTGATTCTCTGATGATCCAGCCTGAGAGTGAGAGGCATGAATTCATATTTAGCCCTCCAGCTGGGTTTAGATATAAATGATTGGCTTTGACAGTTAGCCTGTAACCAACCACAGGATGTCTTTCCATGGCCTGGCTCACCTTCCGTGGTGGCTCGAGAGGCTTGGTGAGGAGATGTGTGTTTAGAACTGCACACAGTGGCTGTGCTACCTGACAACCTTGTGGGCAGCACCTAATTTGAGGAGGTGATCACTGCTCTCCAGCGTTGCTGTTGCAGGTACCAGGCAGGTTGGTGTGAACCCCTCCTGCTTCACACTTGGAGCCGTCTCAGCCCTCTACTTGAGCTGGTCACCCTGGAAGTAAATGTCACTGCAGGTCCCAGCACTTACGCCGTAGACTTTACCTGCATCAATTGCTGCGTTGTGGGTGAAGCTGACTGGATTCCTCAGCAAATTGGTTCTGAAGACCCTTAAACAGAAATCCAGAGGGCAGTGGCCTGTGAACAGGACAGAAATGTTAGAAGTCAGCTCTTCTTACATACCTAATGTGTGAAACAGCAAGCCAAAGACTGGGCTGAATAAGTTTTTGGTGAGAATAAATAAGCATGCATGGATAAACCTCAACATGATCTCTTCTCTTCTCTTCTCTTCTCTTCTCTTCTCTTCTCTTCTCTTCTCTTCTCTTCTCCTCTTCTCCTTCCTTCGTTCCTTCCTTCTTCCTTCCTTCTTTCCTTCCTTTCTTTCTTTTCTTTCAAGAGTTTTGCTCTCTAGCCCATGCTGGCTGGAAGTCAGACCCCCCAGCCTTAGACTCTAAACTATTGGAATTACAGACATGCACTGCCACAACCAGCTAGGTATTCATATTGGAATATGAATTTAACTGAAAGACATGGAAACAGAGAGGTTAAGCCTTTTCTGGATATTTCTTCATATACTTAATGTGGCCTTTTACCATGTTTATTTTGCTGGTTCTTGTATCAATATCCAGATGATAAGTGGAGACCTTTTACAGGCGATGAAGTTCTGATGTTTCAAAAATATCTTACAAGGGTGTTTTCACTTTCATTAATAACAGATTATTTTTGTAAGTGGATCAGTTAGCATCATTTCCATGGTGACTGTGATCTTGAGAAACTGTTGGGGCTAGTCAGTGCTCCCTCTACTGGACACATTTCTTTGGTTCAGAAATTACTGTGTATTTGTGCCCAAGTCCAGTTTGCTTCACGTCAGGTTCATAATTACATTGATATTTTCTTTTCCTAAATGCAGAAGACTTTTTAAGAGCATGAAGAGGGCTGGGTATCTTTCTTGATGCACATAGGTCTGGTATATGGTGGGTCCTCCTGCTGGGCTCTCCCTGGACAGCCCTCCAGTTTCAGAAGCACATGTTTTGATGGGAAGTGATATTTTTCTGAGAGGTCCACACTGCCTGGAGCCTTCTCTGTTCAGATGTTGGTGGGTTTTCCTGTGTCAACAGCCGTTCAGTCCAGGTCTTTCAAAATTTTCCAGGCACTAAACTACAGTAGCCGGTATTTGTTACTAGATAACTATATCCTCATGGATGGCTCAGACTAGACTTCAAGGAGTCTTTGGTGGTGGTCTCTGGAAGCAGCCACAGGGAACTCCACCATCAGGCCTGCCTAAGATACAGGGAAGGAGATGGAAGCTGACAGTTCAGTCCAGCATAAGTTCATCTAGTGTCTGCCCCAAGTGTGGCTTCTGAGGGGTTCAAAATGAGCAAACTATCTTCTTGGAAGTACTGAGTAAGACAACAGACTAACACCATCTACAGCAGCTTACTTCTCACTTCTTCTCAACTTTGCTCAGAAAGAAAGTCTCTGTGGGATCCAAGAGTCAAATGATGTGCTTCTTAGGATAGTGTATTCACTACTTTCCATTGCTGTGAAACAAATGCCATGACCAAAAGCGATTATATGGTTTTGGGTTCCAGAAGGTTAGATTCTATAATGGTGGGTAAGGCCTGACAGCAAGAAGCTGGCCGATCACATCTTTATCCACAGGAAGGAAAGAAAACAAACAGGAACTAGGGCCCAGGTATGACCTCTCAAAGCCAACCCCCAGTGACATTTTCTCCAACACACTGCATTTCCCAAAGGTTCCATAAACTTCCTGTGTTACTTAATTTTCTGTTGCTGGGATAAAACGTCATGACCAAAGCAACTTCCAGAAGGAAGAGTTTATGGCTTAGGGGCTTAGGGTTCTTGAGAGGGAAGAGAACATCACTGGAGGAAGGGAGGGTATGGGGAGGCTTGCTGACCAGGATGCTGAGGGATCCTTATCGTGAAGCAGAGATAGAGAGCTGGAAGTGAGGCTCTGAAATCTCAAAGCCTGCCACCTGTGATGTACTTCTTTCAGAGAGGCTGCACCACCTCCCCAAACAGCACCTCCAGCTGGGAACCAAGTATTGACATGCAGGAGCCTGTGTTGAGGACATTCTCATGTACACTACAACATATAGTGAAATAATGGTTCCTGGAGGCTAGAGGAAGATGGGGGAGGGAAGGGTGAGACTTGCGGAAGGGAGCAGGCAAAGCTACAGTTAGTTCAGGAATCTGGGGCACAGCAGATTGTCACCGACACATTGTATTCTTCAAAACAGCTGGACAACAGGCACTTGAATGTTTCCCAGAGTCAGTGAGATGCATGAGGAGGGTCTGTTAATCACTCCATGTACACAGGCGTGGAAACATAGCCTTGTACCTGACAAACTGACACAAGTATATGTGAATTAGGAACAGAGAAGAAACTTCTTGGGAGTGGTGAGAACAGAGACCCTCCCTTCCACTCTCCTCCACGTGGACTGAGGAGCTCATGTTCTTTTACCCGTAAGTGATTTGTCACATTCTTCTGATAAACTGTAACAAGATTAAACACCCTTCCTGCTCTAGCGTAGGCTGGTGCTTGCCAACACTGAAATGACTGATAGGACCACAGGAGATCTTCCTCTGTCTTTGTTGCTTTCACGTGTCTCAGTGTATAGCATGGCTCTTCCTCCCAGCTCCCGTTCTGAGGCTGGTACCCTGATTTTAATCACTTTCTTCTTACCTCTTTATTACTTTCACCCAGTTCAGACACTCATCAGCTTTTTGCATGTGTGGACCCCATCCCAAGGGCTTTCCTGTTGCTGTCCTGGCTCCCACCTTCTGCTTAGACTGTGAAGATGGTTCTCAGCTATCAAATGCTAGTCAGTGCAAAGGAGAGAGAATGATATTCCGAGCTTGTAATATTGATGATATCGTGGGGACGAGGAAAACCATAGATAGTAGTAGACTATAGATAGTGGCAACCTCTGATTGGGCTTTCTTAGAACAGCACTGTGGGCTCTCGGGGCTGCCTGGTTCTTTGGGGGCTGGCCTGTATGTTGCAGGCTATTTGGCAGCAGCCCGTGTTCTTCTTAATAGAATCTGCCCCACACCAGCTGTGAAGATAGAGTCTATGCGTTCTTACGGATATTCCCTGGGGTAAATCATCTGTAGCCTAGGACCCTGCTCCATAGAAACACTTGATTTTGCCCCTTGGGAGCCATGCATGGGCACAGTGCTGTTTGTTTTCTTCCGTAGTTGTCTTCTGCCAACCTCTGTGCAGATTAACAAGATCACAAACACTGGCAGACACTTCTTTCTTACCTTTGTGTATGTGGGCATGTATCTGTCAAGTGTAAAGCCTTTGTGGTTTCCCACACTGACTCTGATCACTGCTTTCCTGGAAGTTTCAGTGGTGTGTGTGTGTGTATGTTTGTGTGTGTGTACTTATATGTGTACATGTGTATGTGTGTATACATGTACATCTGTATGTTAGTGTGTGGAAGCTGGCCTTGGATGTCTCCACTTTATATGTTCAGGAAGGGTTTTTCACTGAACTTGGGGCTCCCAGAGTCAGCCCTACTGGCTGGCCAGTACTCCCACAGGGTCCTCCTATGCTGGCCTCTACAATACTAGGGATACTGGCACATGCCTGTACCTAAATTTTTGGATTTTTTTCTGGGTGCGGGGCGTCTCATTCAGCTCCTCATATCTGCATGGCAAGCACTGTAGAGCAGTTCCTTAACAATTCCCCAGCACCACAGTTACTTTCCCCCCCAGGGTATTGCTTCCAGCCTGTAATTCTGGTTGGCGTTTGAGTCATTATGCTTCTTTTAATGAACTGTTGTTTTTCTATTTTTGTGGTCTGGGTCTTTGAGGAAAGTCCCTTGCAATGTGTGTGTGTGTGTGTGTGTGTGTGTGTGTGTGTGTCTGTGTGTGTGTGTTCAATATCTGACTTTCAGCTCAGCTAACAACCTTATGAAATGATAATGCTTTATTCATCTGTCAATTTCATCCACGACCGCTTCAGCGTTTTGGGATACAGTTTGGTCTGTTGCTCCAGATTTCTGGCTTGCTATCTGATGACTGCTTCCTTCTTTCTCACCAGCCACCTGAGGCTTCTTTTTCTCACTGGTCCACTAGCAGTTCTATTTAGTGACACTAATGTTTGGAAACCAACATTAGTTTGGAGCCAGGAGAAGAGCACCCTTTGGAGTGCTTTTGTAGGAGAGAATGAAGTTAGCGTGTTTCCTCTACAATTTTTAGAAACTGTCCTATAAATATTGTTCACGGGAATCAGACATATGGCAGTTTTCTGTTTAGAGGGTGAGTGAGAGAGAAGAAATTCTGGAGTTTTCTGGATAGTCTGCACTAGGTTAACAGTTATCATTGGTTTCAAAGAAAAGATAGCTTGTTAAAGTGTGTTTCTTTTCCCCTTCTCCCTTGTCTGTTTTCTAAAACATGATTAGGAATTGTGTCTATCCTGCAGAATATCCAGGGCTCTGCCACTTGGGGATCAGGTAAGGGGCTGAAGTTACCTTTAAGAGACGTTGTGGTTGGTCTTGCGGCCTGTCGGCAGCAGCAGTCAGGAGCTTATGCCTTGTGCAGAGCGCCCAAGTTTCATTTGTAAAATAGTTAGGACCCTATAGGAATAAATCGCTCCCAGGGTGTGACGCAAGCAGAGTGCTGGGACTGTATGACAGCCAGGCAGAATCCTCAGCTAGGCAAAGGGACGCCAAAGGCAAGACTTAAATTGAAGAAAGGGGCGGGGGTGGGTGGGAAGAGGAGGAGAGGAGGAGAAGGAGGAGTCCTAGGCTCTTGCCAACACACCCAAATGACCAGATTCATCATAGCACGAAACTTCACAAGTTACACCCACTCCCTCGCCAGCAGCCGGGAACGGTACAGCTTCCTGATTTCAGTTACTGGAAGTTGGAGAGATGGAAAGGCAGCCGGGAGTGTGCGCCTCATTGAGCCACGGGTGAGCTTCGGAAAATTCGATCCTTTTCCAGCCGCGAATCTCCTAGCGCTGGGTGCTTCTGTGGAGCTGCTGCTTGAGGCTGTGGTGAGGATGGGTGGGAGCCCCAGAACCCTTAACTGTGGTCTGGGGCTAGGAGCCTGAATGGCCAGAGCCCTGCAGTGTTTAGTTTCTGTGCGGCGCCCCTAGGGCGCTGCGCTTCTCTGTTGAGCTGTGGAAAGCAGGCTGCCTTGAGGATTCTGACACCCCCTCCCAGGAGTTGGGAGGCGGGGAGAAGGGGGTTCTGGCTCTGAAGGTACCCGAATCTTTCTTGCCTGAGAATGAGGATCGTTGAAAGGGACAGTGGGACGGTCTGACACTCTCTAAAGATGCTTCCTGCTCGAGACCCACCCTGCTGCGCGCCTGGGGCAGTTTGGCTGTGTATTTGGTGGGGGTGGGTGGTGGTTGGAGGGCATGTCCTTGCAGGGGTTTGGGATTCTAGGCTGGACTGGGGATACTCTGAAGCTGTGGCTCCGGACCAGCACCTGGATGGGAGCTCTGGAATGAGACACTGGAAGTCACGTTTTCCCACTACTCTTGCATTTAGGTTTGTTGAGCTAAAAAGCCCCTTTGCCGTGGGGTAGACATTTGTTCTTTTTTTTTTCTGCAGCTGATTTATCTTCTGATCCATTGCCTGAGCGTATTTTGGGTGGGGTGAAAAGAGGAAGTTTGGCTGCAGGGTGGCACCGGGGTTGGGGGTCTTAGTAAGCAACAATGTCCTAGCAAAGCATAAACTCCACCCCCAGGTCCTGGGTTTTGTTTTCAGCAGGCTTTCCTGGGTGTGTGGTCTTTGAATTGCTGTGTGAGGTCAGAAGGAAGTGCTTAGGTCGACATACCTGTTTTGCTTATTTTGAGTCCCATCAGCATCGCGGGATGTATTTGGAACCAGGATTTTGTATGCTTATTAATAGCTGATCCTTCATAAAATTACTTTTAGGATAAGAAAGGCAGCGAGGTGGCTGGCTCTTAGGGTTGCAACTAATCCATTTTGCAACAATCTCTTTGCTAGTTTGGAGGTAGTGGAACCGGAGGTGTTCTTAGCTGTTCCTACCGTCCGGTGGGACCTACATGTAAAGAAGTGACTGACTCCTCAGTCCAACTAGACCAGTCTCAGGGGGGAACAAGTGGGGGTATGGCCCAGGCTGTCACACCTGCTGGCTGGTTCTTAGGTGTCCACGAACAGCCCAGTAGGTGGCTGTGAGGGTGTTGCTGTGGCGCCTACTCCTGAGGAACCTGTTGTTTCTCTGCAGGAGGCGTCTGAACTGGATCTTGTGATGGCAACACTGAGTAAGGATGGAGTTCATGGAACAATAATCCTTAGAGAAAGGGGAAGCTGTGATTCACTGATGAAAGGCTCATTGGGGACTGTTACACAGATGGCTGGAGCTGGGGTTATTTCTGCCATAGGAACCACGTTTATAAAAGCTCCAATTCTTGTATCATGGTCTTCTTTTGGTTCTTCTCCCCCTTCTGGTGGGTTTGGCTCTGTTTGGTTTATAGACTTTTAAAGTTATGAATTCAGTTTGTCACAGATATAGGACCACTGAAATTCTTTTCTTTTAGTAACTAATTAGGAAATTTCCTAACTCTTGTTAAGTTTAAAGTCTATTGGTATACAGTTGTATTGGATAGATTGTTTTTAAATACTGAGGCATATGTAAAAATGTTTCCCTTTTTATTCTTGGCATTGGTTATCTGTTCCCTTTCTCTCTATGTATGCTTGTGTGCATTCATGCTTTCGTGTGAGTGAGTGAGTGTATGTTTTACTAGAGCTGAATCCATGGCATCTGGGCAAGTGTCACACCACTAAGCTACCCCTTCCCAGTTGTGTGTATTTTCTTGATCAGTGAGCTAACATGTCATCAGTTTTATTGCTCTTGGAAGAACCAGCTTGGGTTGTTTGTACTTGACACACAAAGCCCACTTCCTTCCTGAATTAAAAACATTCAAATGTATATCTAAAACATTTTGCCTATGGGATGCTGTCAAAAGAGATTTTAGGACAGTCTTTGAAAACAAGCATCTGAGTCTCACAGCTGCAAGGAGGAAGACATTATGGACTTGTCTTTGTGTCTTTGACGCTGATTTTGTGTTTGTTTATTAAAGCATACCTTCTTTTGTGAGCATCTTACATATTGGACCAAATTGTTCCAAGGTGGGTTTTGTGTATTCACTGTGGCACACCCTGTGAAATTGTTTTAGAAGCATCCATCCAGCGTATGCATGAGCCTTCGAGGTAATTTAATGTGAAGTGTGGGAGCATTCAAGACTCTCGGCAATGCACATTTACCTTGTGCAAGAGTAGACAAATTTGTGGTAATGACTGGGGAGGAACATTTCATTTCTGTTCATATTTAATGCATGAGCCTAAGTGTTCTAAAGTTTAGAGCAGCCTTCTTGAGAATGTGGCTGTGTAAGGGCTTGCAGTCTGGCTCTGCCAGTGAGCTGGGAGGACTTGGGGTAACCGCCTAACTTTGTGAATGTCCGTATCTCCAGTGATGAGACAAATACAACTACTACTTGTGGCTGAGATTCTATTGAGACTATTCAGGTAGGCACCTTTCATGTGATTTGGCACACAGTAGGCTCTTTGAATGGTAGCTCATTGCGTGTCTCCTGTTGCCCATCCCTTCTTGTCATACTTCCAAGCTCAGCACTTCTCGTCCTGCCTGCCTATCAGAATAGTGAAATATGATAAAATAGAATTGGAAATGGAATAAAACAAAAACGCTCTTTCTGTTTAGTCTAGTCTCTTTATGAGTGAGTAGATCACCAGGGACACATTTTAATTTTCCTGTTTTAGTTGTAGTTTCGTAGTTAATTGATGGCAAAGTGATTCTTTTTTTTTTCTTTCTAATCTTTACCATTCTTTCCTGAGATTATTATTATTTTTCAGCTCATCTCAATTTTTTTTCCTCCTCACCTTTCTCTTTGAACAGAAGTGGCATGATTGCAAAAAACCCACACTCAGCTGAGACCAGGAGAGCATGCTTCTGTTACAGCTGAGGTGGTAGCTCAGGCAGAGGCTATTGTCTGGTATTGAGAAAGGAATATTGGGTTTTGAGGTTCTCCCAACCCCAAGCCATTTGATCTTGTAAGGGATTGTCAGGTAAAGCAGTCCTGGGGGATGTGTGGTAAAATTCATGCATCCTATGTGTGCATCTGGGATTCCGGGGGCTGACCTGGGGGTAGGAGTGACCCCCTCTTTGAGTGCATGTGAACTGGTGTTACCGTGGTGTTTATCCAGTGGAAGTTTGCAGGGCAGATACCATCACTTTTGGATCATTTTGGATGGTTTAGAGAGGATTTGTGGGAGTTTTTCGTAATCGTAGCATTTCATTCAGCTCTGTGGTGTTTCCACAAGCGATGAGGTAGGGGCGGGCAGATACAGTCCCTGCCATGCCCATGTCTGCAAAGCCTAGTAGAGGAAGAGCCTGGAAATGTCCCTTGGAGCCCTCAAATGCCAGTTGCTTTCCCAAGTGTCCATGTTGTGCTCGACGCAGAGGTACTGTCTGTGACTTGTGAAGTGCTTTTCCTGTGTCCTCTACTTGTGTGAAAAACTTTTCTTGGGGAGACTCAATACGCACATCTACTTACGCTGGTTATAGATTCCCATGACAGACCAAATAGAGATACCACCAAAGTCTAGCTTGGTGAACCAGTGAGTCTCATTGGGGTTACAGGGACATAGGGTGAGGAGTTACTTAGAAGAGCAGAAATACTTAAAGACAGCTATATCATCAAAGCCAACCCCAGCATGGGTGACAGCTCACAAAGCTGGGAACCCGAAGCACACAGCACAGCCTACAGGAAGCTCAACAGGTTGGACAATGACCTTTCCAAGGGACTCTGGTCAAAACCTTCCAGGCATCTCAGCTGGTTTCTGTTCCTTCCGGGCAGCTGGTCTAGTCTCAGAGTCTTCTTTGCAGCTTGTCTTGTCTGAGAATCTTCTTTTTTATGGCTTTTCCTGCTTACCCTGACAGGAAGGGGCCTAGTTAATCTGGTCAGTTTTAGGGACTTCCTAAAGCTATTTTGAGTAGTTTACCTTGATGGTTAAGGATGGAATATGTCAATATGGAGCAAACTGTTAAACAACACCACTTATAAGTGTTTCTGAAATATATGCAAAATGGCCTAAACCCATTCTTTATCTGCTCTGACAGGTAGAACTATTGTGGACTGAAACCAACCTTTCCAGACCCAAAAGCAAGACCTTGAAAGAGGCAGGGGTGTCAGTCCCAGAGACTATGATGTTCTGAATTCCAGTCCCTCCCTCAGGACATGAGCGGTTCTTCAGATGGCACCTTTGGAGATCCTGACCAGGGCTCTTCTATTTGGCCTGGGGTAAGTATGGCATTTGCAGAATGATTTGACTTCTAAGACCTTCACGTCTTGTCTCAGAGTGTTGCACAGCCCTCTGCTCTGGGATGATGGAAAGTCTGGTATTGGTGACTGGCTCTGGTGAGATGGAGGCTGCTGCTCTCCACACTCAGCATCAGAGGCTCTGAAATGTAGGAAGGCTTCAGATTCCTAGGGCACAGCTTGTCAGCTGCTGGACACCGTGACATTGTTTGGGAGACTTCATAGCTCTGTGTTCCTGACTTCCCTTTTGCATGCTTGTATGGTGCTACGAAAAGGGAAGCAAGAGCAGATGTGACAGCATCGCGAGAAACTTAGTATCCCAATGTAGATGCTTGTTGCATGTAGGATCATGTAAAATAAGAGACTCAGTCCTCTTTTACCTGTAACATGTGCTTGGGGAAAGCGTGACATTTCATTGCTTGGTGAGACTGGGGCTTTACCAGAGGGGTCTGGGGCTAAGCATGCAGGAGTCACTGAAGGAGAAAGGCTTCAGCAAGGCATCTTCCTTTCCTCCTTGGAAGTCTGACAGAAAGGGCCCCATACACTGCCATTTCTCCTCTGTGACTGGGTACAGTGTTGTCATTCTGTAGTTCCCATTGACATCATTGGGAGAGAAAGATCAACACCAAGAGGTACTTTTGAGCAGATGGAACAGTGTTTCAGCACTTAAGAGCACTTGCTATTTTTCCAGAGGACCTGGGTTCAATTCCTATCATTCATGAGGTGGTTCACAGCTGTCCTTAATTGTAGTTCCAAGGGATCCGATGCCCTCTTCTGGCCTCTACAGACACCTGACATATATGTGGTCCACGTACATACATCCAGGGAAAACACTCCTACACATAAAATAAAATCAGTATCTTTTCCTAAAAAGAACCTTAAACAGTGCGAAATTGTTATTCTTCCCAGGTTTGCCTGCTTCCCACTAACTTACCCGAGCCTTGGTGAAAGCGAATTGTCCGCTTATTTTTTTGATGTTAAACAGGTTTTGGTAAGGTGCTGGTAGCTGTTGACTTGGAACAAAAGAGGAACAAGAATGGCAGCTGCTTCCTGCTGCCTGACCCCTGCGAGCTTCTAAGGTTTCCCACCAGCATTCCAGGTCCTGCTTCTCAGTCCTGCCGCAACCTGTTCTTCCAGTATTGCCTGTTGCTCCTCCCTGCCAGAGGCCAGCCTTGGCCACTCCCCTCTGACATGCCCAGCAGCTGCCACAGAAAGCTCCTTGGGTGTTTATATCACACTGTATGACCCTAATTGGATTATGTGCTCTTTTTGAGAGGTAGAGATGATGTCAGCAACAATTTCCCCTGTATAGTGGTGCACTCTGCCTATCTTCTGTCCCTTAACCATGGGACCCATTTTCCTTCCCTACAAATTTCTCCCACCATGTGTGCTAGTGCTCTAGTCTCTTCTGTGGGAGAACTTACCTAAAAGGGCTTGGTTCCCCTTTTGATCAAGTTCCCCAGGAATTCCCAACCTCTATTCTTTGTAAGGTGCTCCTGTTCCAAGCCAGCACTGACATTTCACCTTGTCCCTTCCCCGTGACTTCCTGTGGCTTCCTTCCCTCTTAGCTTAGCACACCATGCATTATGTCTTGTCTCTGGCTTAAGTCAGTTGTCTAGAGCACAAGGTTGGGATATGGCAGAGCTGGGATGCAGACCCTGGTCACCCAGCTAGAGCCGGTTCTCTCAGCTGAGGTGCCCTGGGGGCGGCTTCTTTGCTGTGGGGCTGGCTGCTTGTCCTTTCCCTTAAACTCTTCCCTTAAACTCTGTGGTGGCTGCACAGGGCACTTTAGCACTTCAGAAGATACTGCTCTTGGATCTGTCAGCTCTGTGTCAGGATGCGGTGTCCTTGCCAGGCTTCCTCTTGGAGCAGTCTCCTCTGCTCACTGATCATTGTTCGGCTCTCCCCGAGGTCAAGTCTGCCTTCTGCTGCCTTCCCACCCTCGACCTTCTGACCTTTTTAGCCTAGATCCCAGGGTTGCCTGCTCTCTCTTCCTTGTGCACACCTTCTTCTCTGAGACTATTGAAAATCTTTAGGGCTCTGGCCCACATAGAATGTCTAGGAAGCCTTTAGAGATCACCTAAAACCTGCTCAGAGACATCCAGAGAAACATCAAGTTTTTTTCTGAGTTCTCCAAATGAGGGGAAACACCCAGGTGAGAGAGCCAGACTGAGAGGAAGCGAGGGGCAGGGCCGGAGGGGGCCTGTGCTTGTCTGAGCCGGTGTGTTTTCACACTGCAGCTGCTCCAGCTGAATTATATGATGCATGCATCATCCCTTGGCTCCAAGCGCAGAGCTCAGCCATCCACCCCAAGGGAGCCAAAGCAGGTTTATGTGATGAATAATGTCCATTTGCTCCCAGCAGTCAGTCCCGTGGCTATGTTTGTTCCATGGAAATGGGAAGACACACTTGCCAAGCGTCTTGCTCCATTCCCCGCTTTGAAAGATACCAAAGATGTCAGTTGGAATTTAGTGTGTTGAGTTCTCTCTGGTGGCCAGCCATTGTCCACAGCAATCAGCAAAATACTAGACATGCTCTGCCTCCTTGGCTGTGTCCTTCGTTATAAGGAAGTGGAAAGATGGCTAACCCGGAAGTCAGCACAAGGAAAGAGACTGCATAATACTAGGCATGGTGGCGCATAACATCAAACCTCGGCAAAGACAAGTTGGTCTCCTTGAGTTTGAAGCCAGCCTAGTCTACGTAGCAGGTTCCAGGCCATCCAGGGCTACTTAGTGAGACCCTGTCTCTAAATAAATAATAGACTACACACATTGAGCACCTCCTGTGTATTTGCCACTCAGCTAAGTACTCTCAGTCAGGGTAGGGAAACGAGTTCCAAGATCTTCTCTTTGGGTCTCAAAACATGCAGATATTCAAGCCCTCAAGGCACTGTGTGTACCCTCCCGTGCACTGTAACTCATCTTTTGACACTTACAATGCCTAGTACCACATCAATGCTAGGAAATTAGTTGTAGCACATTGTTATTTAGAGAATAATGACAGAAAATTTATCTGTACTTGTATTGTACAGAAATACGTTTGAGTTCCTGAAGTGCTTTGAGTCTGCGGCTGGTTGAGTGTGGATGCAGAGAAGGGGTCAGGGGGGTTGGCTGTGTGGCCGAACCTCCTTCCTGTGGCCTGTGTGAGTCCGTGTTTTGAGTCCAGAGATGGTACCAACACAGCTGCACTGAGCTGGTCACAGTGCCCTATCTGACTTCTGTCCCTATGCACGCAGAACTTCAGTTCTAAAGAGAAATAGGAACTTTGATGATGATGCCCTATAGATTCTGGAGAGAAACAGGGCCTTTGATGATGTCACAGCTACTCTAGATGGTCTTTGATGACAATGTCACATTGACTCTAGAGAGAAACAAGGCCTTTGATGACGATGTCACGTTGCCTCTAGAATGCAGAGGTCTTTAGTGTTTTGTGAATTTGTTAAAGTCAGTGTTACTTGAAACACACTAGGTGTGGCTTGGGGGTAGATATTTAAAAACTGCACAGTTAGGAATCTCACTTTAGTTTTAGCTGTTTGCCCACAAGCGGAGTGTATCGATCTGGCTCTTTGAATTCTTTCAGAAAAGTCTCTTTCTAGTTCTTGTAGGAAGCAGGAGACCATCTGGATGGAAGGTCTTTGAATGCTATTGGTCTGTGGATCAGTCTGTGGTGTGTGTGTGTATAGGAGGCTGGTGCTTTGAGATTGATGCTTGGGATCCACGTCCCTGGCTTGTCCCTCTCCTGCCCACATTGCATAAACATTGGCATGGCAGGGACAGATGGCTATTCCGGAGCTCCTTTGATGTCACATTTGGTTGCCTGGGTGGGGGGAGAGTGGTTGCAGCCAGTCTCTGTGGGAGGGGAGAGACTGCCTGGGAAATACCCACTTGACAGTGGGTAGACAGAAGGAAAACTCCAGAAAAGCTGGGTGCTCTGCTCAGCGTTCAGTCCAGACAGCACTGCAGTTGGATTTACATAGTGTTTAGCTTGGGAAGGAGCCAGAGATCGCAGAGCACAGGCCTTAATTGATGCTCTGTGGAGTTTAATTTTCCCTCCAGAATGAATGGACCAGAGTGGGGGTGGGTGAGGGACTGCTTGTCATTACTTTAAGGTTTTGGGGGAAAAAAGCTCTCTCCCAGAAACCTGGGTTAGGCTCAGGGGAGGGCACTGACTCCCAGGTAGTCAGGGGAGAGTGGAGTGGCGCTTATATGTGTGGTTTCCAGCTGATTAAACAGCACCAGTCTGTGTAATGAGGACCAAAGGTTTTGATGGAAAAAAGGAAGTACTATAATGAAGAAGAGCACTCAGACAGGGAGGGTGTGAAACAGCAGAATGCTGAAAGAACCAGAAGGATTGACAGTGAGTGAACATGAGATGGCTTTACAGGAGCTAAAGTTTTGAGTGCGCAGTAGAGGATGCTGCCATTGGCTGCTTACAAACCAGGCATGGCCTCTGACCATGGTGCAAAAACCAAGTCACAAGAGTCCACTGAAAGAGCTTGTGATTCTAGCCTTCAGCTAAGAAACTGTTGATACTTAGTCTTCTAATGTGTTTATAGAAGTCCCAATGGGTCAAATCTTGGCCATGCATTCAGGCTGAGTGGCATCTGTTTGCTGTTTCTTTGAGGGGGTGAATTTGGAGAGTTCAGTTATTTATTCTTTTAGCAAATCATTTGTTATATGGCTGGGAGTGTGCCCTTTGGAGGTACCCTTGGGAGAGCCAGTGATGGGTGATGTATGACTCCCCCTCTACCCTGGAATTACTACTGTAAGGAGAAAGGGATGGCTGGATCATGAGAAGGACAGGGCACGTCAGGATATTAGCCAGCAAAGTGTGAGGCCTGAAAATGGGGGTCATTACTCAGGACACTCTCTTCCTTCTTATGGGAAGAACACTGTTTATCTGTAATACAAATGGCCCCAGAATTAGGATGGGTTAAGCACCTTTCGGTTTTACAAGGGTGTAGACCACACTTTCAGTTGTAAATTTGGAGCTTTCTCCGGAATGCAACTGTACATAGCTTATGGACATAGCATACTTACTGTTTTTGGTGTCAATGCTGGACAGCACTGATGAATGACAGACAGCTCACTCTCAGCTACCCAGTGGCCAGGGAAGCATGCCACCATCTACTGTGTGCAGCAGCGCTAAATTATGCTGTTTAGTAGGTCAAGTATGGGAGATGCGTTTTTGACTTTAGGCAGTGCTTTTAATTGGGAAGGAACTCCATCATCAGTTGAGGAGTGCACCTGTATTTATTTCAAGTTGGGACAGGCAACCTCTATGGACTTTGGGTATAGTATTTCTGCTTTATTATTATTATTTTTTTTTCTCAGTACAGGAATCTAAATTGTACATGCACCTAAGAGGCTAGAGTCCTCATAAGGTCCAACCCAGTAGACTTTAAATTTGTTTTCCTTCGTATATATTCATTGTACATGGTACTGTAACACAAAGGCTTTTTCATACATGTACATAGCTTATGCATGTTCCTCCATCTTCCCTGCCCTGCTCTTTCTCATCCTGACCCATCCTGTTAGTCCTGTTTATTAGGGAGTTTTATGTCATAAATGCGCAGATGCATAAAACCGAGGAACCGTAAGTGGGAGCACCACACACTTGTTTTTCTGGCGCTGGCTTAACTTGTTTCCTGTGATTATTTCCAGTTGTCCCCACTTCCCTACAAATGATCATGACCTCCTGCTTCTCTATGAATGAAAAAAAAATTTCATTTATGCTTATACCACATCTTACAGATCCATTTTTCTGTTGTCAGACATGTGGGTCCGGCCAATGGGCTTTTTATTTACACCCCTGGAGTGACTCCCAGGGATGTGAGTTTGGGAGTTTTGTTGCACGGCTTCCTGGTCCTGCTGTGAACATTTATTTTTTTATCCTGTGTGGTTCCGGTGTTTCTGTCGATTTTGCTAGAAATCACTCTTCCAGGAGGGTGATTTTTCCTTTTGTGTTAACCATGTTCTTAATTTTGTACAGATATGCCACCGTGGGTTCTGATTATCCACCCACCGCCCTTTCCCCCTTCCACCTGTCCGCCCTTTCCCATAACTTGTTCATGTCATTTTGCTTTATGACAAGCATAGCTACTTATATTAGGTAAAATGATTTATTTGCCACTTGGTGTTTACTTAGTGAATTTGGGAAAAGAGCATTCAGTGGACAAGACAAAGTCCAGAGACTCATAATCGTTCCTCTTGGGCACTTCCTGCTTCTGATTTTGATCAACTGGTCTGGTCAGGGGTGAAAGTCTTGCCCTCTGTAGACTTTTTTCCCTAACATGTGTTGGCTTATGCCTGTGATCCGGTCACTCAGGGGTTCATGGTCTAGGCAGGAGAATTGCAGTTTGAGAACAGCATGAGTCTCATGGTGAATTGAAAGACCACTTGACCTACAAGTGTAGATCCTCATAAGAAAGCCAACAAAAAGCCATCCATTACCTAAGCCTTTTACGTATATGGACATGAATCTGTCAAGACACAGCCTTGGACTGAACTTAAGTATTTATTCATCAGACCCAGATTCTGTGGCTGGACATGTGTGTAGATGTTATGTTTAAAATGTTGAATTCTTTTCCTGCCCTTCCTTTCTTCTCTAGGACTAGGAGGTTTCATGTAGGTTGAAAATGCAAACTACAGAAAACACAGGATCTGGAAGTAATTTTCATCAAGAGGGAAATTACCCAGATGGGAAAAGACACTACGTTGCTGCTTGCCAGCCGAGGGAAACACAGAGTGGGTAACTTGCTTTCCTTCAGTAATTGGATACATTATACAAGGCTGACAGTTTCACCGGGACTTGGCAGTTAAAGGAAAGCAAACGGCAGGCCCAGGTGTTCACTGGTCCCCCTCTTCTGAAGAGTGCATTGAAATGGGGGTGTCATTTAGATCACGAACCTCCTGTTTCTGTCACTTGAATGACACTGATTCCTGCAGATGGGGCTCCTTCCACGACCACTGTCTGCCACCTAGACTGGGATGTATGGGTCAGCCCAGGGCCATGCCCAGGACTGTGGGAAACAGGCTGGGGATTCTCTTGTCTGGTGCCAGCCTTCCCTGGGGGACAGGACAGTTAGGAACGAGGCCTTCTAATGCCTTGCATTGGGTTTATCAAACCGCTTTCCGTGGTTGGGGATCTGTGGTTGTGAGCCATTGATAGTCATGCTAAGAATGAGTTTTCGTTTTGGAATTTCTTACAACATGAGTTTGTTCTCAGATACCATTCCTCCGACTTTCCTTCACACAGCCCCTAATCCTGGCTGTGATTAATGACCATAAAAACAATTTAGTCTGAGGTCTGCAGTCTGGTTTGAGGTGATGAAATTCACTTTTCCTACAGTTTTGACCCATGTGATCTGAGTTGCCTATATCTCAGAAATCATGTATGTATGTATGAATGTATCTGTCTCTATGTCTCTATATAGGTATGTATGTATGCATCTATCTGTCTGTCTCTCTACATCTATCTGTATCTATCTATCTATCTATCTATCTATCTATCTATCTATCTATCTATCTATCTATCTATCTATCTATATCTGTCTATCTATCTATCTATCTATCTATCTATCTATCTATCTATCTATCATCTATCTATCTGTCTATATCTGTCTATCTGTATCTATCTATCTATCTATCTATCTATCTATCTATCTGTATCTGTCTCTCTATCTATCATCTATCTATATCTATCTGTCTCTGTCTCTCTATCTGTATCTATCTATCTATATCTGTCTATCTATCTATCTATCTATTTATCTATCTATCTATCTATCTATCTATATCTGTCTATCATCTATCTGTCTATCTATCTGTATCTATCTATCTATCTATCTATCTATCTATCTATCTATCTCTGACTCTCTCTCTATCTATCATCTATCTATCTATCTGTCTATATCTATCTGTCTCTGTCTCTCTATCTGTATCTATCTATCTATCTGTCTATCTATCTATCTATATCTATCTGTCTATCTGTATTATCTATTTATCTATCTATCTATCTATCTATCTATCTATCTATCTATCTATCTGTCATTGGTTGGGATGGATCCTTGGCCTCATGGATGCTAGGTAAATGCTTTACTGCTGAACTATAGCCTGGCCCTGATTCTTGTGTCTTTTGTTTGATCATTAGTTGTTGGGTGGTTGGTTACTTCCCTGTTTTCTTTATCCAGTTCCAGAGGCTTCCATATGTCTTTGTTTGAAAGTTTCTCTTGATCTTCATTGACCACCTGGTTATGTGTTTGAAGCAGCACAGTCCCTCGGGTCTCCAATACCTCCTCTGTTCAGTCCTGTGTTCAGGTCACATGTAGGGATTTGAACGCTTGAGTTCTACAGATGCATTTAATTTAATAGGTACAAATGAAAGTATCTGAATCTCATGTCACATTTAGGGTTTTATAAATCTGTTTGAAGTGCCTGGGGAAAAACATTGTTTTAGAAATGGATTCGTCTGTGTGTAAAACTAAAACCAGACTCATTGCCAGATTTAATTTGTCAAGTGTTCTTAGAAAGAGGCAGCTTTCTAGAGAGTGCGAGGCTCATTTTGTCTTAGGCTTGCTCAGTAAGACCATGTTTGCATTTCTCTTTGTGCATCTTCTCCATCCAAACCCTGCACCTGTGGCTCATGGCAACTTTACTCAGAATTGTCCAAACTAGGGTTTGACCAAGATATCTTTCAGTAGGTGGAAGCCTACCTCACATGATAGAATATTACACAGTGCTAACAAGAAATGAGCAAGCCTTAAAAAGGCCTGAAAGGACTTTAGGTTAGGTTGTTGGGGACTGGGGAGCAGGGAAGGGTGGCTAGGTGGGAGATAGAGGTAAATGCATGATATATGGTCTCTGCACTTCCTGAGAGTGCACAGTTTCGTGAGTAATGTCAATGAAGGATTTGTGGTAATAGTGACATGTTACGTGGCTTCATCGGTTTTAACAAACGTCCTTAGTGGGGAATGTGGGCGGAAGGGGAGGAGTTGTCTTACGAAACAAAAAGTCTATGAGGATAACTCTGTCTTTTTGCTATGAACTTGAAACAGTCTATATAGTAAAATTTTAGAGTGTAGCAACAATATAGAAACCCAAGCTAAGGAGATGTAGCCCTGAATTCTGCCCAGGGGATCCAGTCAAAAGTCTATTGCTTGGCTTGGGTTAATTCTTAAAGTCCTTGGAGATCTTCTGCTTGGGTCGCAGTTGCTAGGCAGCACAAGAAGTTCCTACATCAATAATTGTTTCTGTGTGTGCAGCATTGGGATGTGACAAGAACAGCCTCTGTCCTGGTGGCTTCATAGTTGAGTCACCGGTCTATAGGACCTGTTTTCCCCTGCCTGGTCATGTGCAGGGGTAGCGCTGTTGATACTAAAGGTCTTTTCTTCTTTTTCTGATTGCTTTGGTTCCCTCTGTGTTGGTCAGATCTTCTGGGTTTGGGGGTGGTTAAGAGTTGGTAGGGCTCTGAGAGTAATTGAAAGTCCTGGGAACCCTGAACGGTCAGAGTTCACACTGGCCTTCATACCTTTTTCATGAGGAGTTTCTAGGGTCTGTGCACAGAGCACATGGGCATGGAATTGAACTGGTGTGACAGTTTTCCCAGAACAGTCATTGGCAGGGTTGTCTTTTGCTGTCTGAGGTCAGCATCCTGGTCCTGCAGTTACCTCAGGCTCTGCTTGGGCCATGCCCAGGTTCCGAGGAGTACAGCTTTGGTAGTGAACAAGAGTTAGAAGAATCTCTCTGCCCTCTTGTACCTTCTGAAGGAGGAAGACAGCCCATGTGCCATCTGGAAGGTGCCATGACCATGGAGATGAGGGGTTTGGGTAGAAGGGTTATACAGGAAGGGCTCCTTTCTGGTGACACCATACCAATAATGATGACGAGCAAGGGACTGAGCTCTTAGGGTAATAGAGCTGGGCCTGTTACTTGGGGGGATTTTCATGAAGACCCCTGAGGCTCAGTTGGAAACAGCGAGAGAGAAAGTCAAGGGGATAAGGGTGAGAGGGGCGTGGTGTAATAGAGGCCTTTTGAGGGCCATGGTATAAGGGAAGCCAAATCTGATTCAGGTGTTAATACGCTCTTGCGTTTCGGGTGGACCAAGCAACTTCCTCGTTTGGACCACTGCTTCTAGCCATCCATGTCTCTTAATCCCTGATTAAATTTTGTTATGGCACACACAGTCCGATCCCCCCCCCCCAGTGCCATCGGGTCTGTATTAATAAAATTTAAGCTTCTCTAGGCATAAATCTCCGTCTTTATAGTTGGTAAGCAAAGGGACTTTCATCATTTGAGGGTAGTTAGCTGAAGAATTCTCTGAGGAGTGCAAGGAGAGATGAAAAGTACTTGAAGGTAATTTACCGTTCTCTGCAGCCCAGTGTTCATTTGCCCCCCGACCGGAGAGCCCTCCTCTGCATCCTTGGCTCCGCTCTGCCCTTCCAGCTCCAGTCTTGCTCTTGCTCCCTCTCCATTGCACACTTCCTTCTGTGACTCTGGCAGCTGGCTGGAAAGTTAACCTTCTCTCAGGAGCCTCGTCTGAAATCACTGCCTGAACACATGTGGCGGCTCTCGAAAGCCTCCAGAAACACAAGCCTGAATCTTTTTGGCATCTGACCCGGTTTGCCTCTTTAAGTGGCGCATGGTGGTAAACTTGTACGCAGATGTTAGTGGACTGGTCTACTTTGAACAAAAATAATAACAACATTCACATCTGGTCCTCTTTTCATCTAGTGATCTTAAAACCCCAAGTGCATATTAATTAAGCCTCACGTTACTGGAAGGTAAGAAAGGATAGAGGGAAATCACTTTAATCACTGCTGCAGAAGAACTCGGAGGGCCAGCCTCTGGGGCCAGCAGAGTAACGAGCATTTGCGCCCGACCTTGTCTTTCATCAGAGGTTCTCTGCAAGTGTTTCCTGGTGGGAATGCCCCACACCCCGGCTTATCAGCATTGTCCCTGCATGTTGTCCCTTCTGTCTCCGTCTGGCCTCCTTGAGAGTTTTCCGGTGCTACGTGGTGAGGACTGGGGATGACACAGCTGGCTGGTAAGGCACTTTGGTTTTCTTTCCATCCTTTTGGCTTGATAGGCAGCTAGGTAGGCAGTCAGCTGGCTGGCCAGCTGCTAATAAGTAATTTTTAGTTAGTTAGTAGCTTGGGCCTTCCCTTGTGCCCAAATGCTCTGCCTCCAGAATGCATCCCCTTAATAGAACAAGCCAGGAAGAGAGCCATTTTTTTCTGACAAAGGAGGCATGGGGTTTAGTCCATCAGAAGAGCAAAGCAGAACAAAAGCAAGGAGGAAGCGGCTTGGTCCTGTCATTAGCAGTGGGGAATCCAGCTGCTGGCCTGTGGGAGGGGAGCCAGGCTCCTCTCACTGAGATCAAGGGCTGCTGCTTGACAAGTGGAGAAAAGCACTTGGCAGGGTGTGAAGTGTGTGTACACAGTTGGTCCACAAACGAGTGGGGTTCTTTGATTTTTAAACAGAAAATCTTTAGCTCCATTTACTGACATTTCTAGCAGTTACTATCAAGTGCGCTATTGATTTTACAACGTAACATTGCCTTTCTTGACATTCGTGTGTGGAAGCAAGCAATATAAAGTATTGGAAAGGCAAGTGTGTCAGCCCCTCACGCCATCCCTGTATGGGTTGCTGTTTATTTTCCATCTTCAAGACATTAGAGGCAGGCTCGGATCTGTTAGCACAGGTACAGGTGTTATTTTGGGTGAAGGTCTCCCTGAGTAAATTCTCAAGTGTACCCTTGTCACAGGACCATGCTTTGAGCATTATTGTCACATTGCTTATCCCAATTTCCTGATGCCATAAAGACCCTAGTTGGTGGGAGATATTACTAGAATGTTCCTTAAATAAAATTAGAGCCCAAGGAAATAGCCTAGAAATCTACTTTATTCTTTGAGTGGCAAAATAAATAAAAAAGTCTTTGTCTCCTCCCTGAGTATTACATTCTCTTCTTGGGAAGTCAGTCCTTTTGCTCCTGTCAAAGTTGGGGCCCCGTGGATGGATGCTAGTATTTTTCCATGGGTGCTGGAGACCAGACGCAGGTGGTCAGACATAGTGACAAGTGCCTTCACCAGCAGTGAAGCATTTCTAGCCTTGAGGTTTATTTTATTTTATTATTTTTTTGATGCAGTATCTGGGAGGGCTAATCTTTCCTATGATTAATTCTGTCCATGTGGTTTCTTACATGCATGAGGAGCAGTTTCTCTTACTTTAGGATTTGTGTCCTGGAGTGTTTGAAGAGCACAGAAGAACACAGGAACATGGCGCTCTCAGAGAACAGTGTCTGCTAGACACACGGTGATATCCCGTGGGACTTGTTGACGCTGTTTGTATCAGTCCCCCCACCCCGCATTTCTTTCTTGTAACTTCCTGTCTCTCTGCAGAGCCTCTCTGGGGTCACTTTCCTCCTCACAGCTCTTTGTGTGGTGAGGCTCTATAAGGCAGGAGTCGGTGCCATCACCTACTCTTTACAGTACCTCTGGGGTTATCCCGAGCCCCTGACTCCATGTACCCTCAGTGTTGTCCTGGCTCATAAATGATTTCAGAGGCTCTTAATCTCATCTTATTTCAGAGTCGTCATTGACAGAAGACACTCTTTAAAACTTTCTTGACTTACTTTTTTTTGAATAATTATACTTAGAAGTATGAACTAAACAGACCATGTGCTGAGTTATTTCTTTTGTGTGGTAAAATATGCCCAACATAAAATTAACCATTTTAAATGTGTGATTGTGCAATTATCACCACAGTTTTCAGAATTTTCATCATCCCCAAAAGAAACCATCCCATTAAGCAATCACTCTGCATTCCTCACTGTCCGCCCAACCTGCCACAGGCCCTGCTAGCCTTCATCCTACACCCTGTTTGTGAGTTTACCTGTTGTGGGTAAGTGGAGCTTCCTCTGTCAGTTCTTTTATGTCTGGCTTGTGCGTCTCCAAGGCGTGCACACACTGTGGTCTGCCTTAGAGACTTTGGCTGCATCACATTTGCTAATATTGGGCTTTTAAAAAAAAACCTGTTTCCACTTTCTGGCTGCTGGGAACACAGTGATCAAACTCAGCAGTGACTAAACACAGTCCAGTTATAAAATGGGTAATGGACTTGAATTTTCATTTCTCCAGAGGACATACAGGTGGCTGAATTAACATGTGAAAAAGACACTTTACATCATGAATGATTAGAAAAATGCCAGTCAAAATCACAGAGGGGTACTGTTCATAATCAGTACAATGGAGAGTGGTTTTATTTGTTTGTTTGTTTTGCTTTTGTTTTAAAGACTGTTTTACCATATAACTCTGCCTGGTTAAATTTAAGTCATGGAGCTTGCATTCCCACCCTACTTCCCAGAGACAGGATCTCACTCTGTAGCTCTGACTGGCCTAAACTGGCTGTGTAGACCAGGCTGGGCTTGAACTCATGGAGATCCATTTGTCTCTACCTCCCAGGTTATGGGATCAGTGGTGTGCACCAGCACGCCTGGCTGCATGGTAAAGTGTCAGAGTTTTATTGTTTTTGTGCAAGAATACAGGTGATGTGTGAGAGCAACACTGCATGTGTGTGGAGGTCAGAGGACAACTTTGTGGGCTGAGTTGACTTCTCTCCTTTACACTCTTGCAGGGGTCCTCGGGGCCGAGCGAACTTAGCTTGTCAGGCTTGCCTTGCCAGCATTTGTCCCACCTTGCCAGCCCGGTGTGCGTGTATGCATGTGCATAGCTTTTTTGCCCCCCCCCCCTTTTTAAACCGGAAAATAACGGGTCTTGGTGAGAGAGTGGGGAAGATGGAACCCTGGTGTGGTGTTGGCGAGGCTGTGAGATGGGGCAGCCACCGTGCAGAAGTTTGGTAGCTTCTTAAAACGAAGAACCCGCATTACCTCACAGCACAGCCTACAACCTTGCATGCACTCCCCAAAGAGCTGAAAACAGGAACCCCAGTATGTCCTTGCAAATTAGTTGAGCGGCCTTCGAACATGTATTATCATTATTTATCAGTTCCTCTGTACGAGGGACATTTATTTATGCTGCCATCTGGGCACTTAGCCTTCCTTTAGAGCTAGAAACAAATGCTGCAGTCACTTGTGTGCTGTGTGTAAGGCCACAGAGCCAGCAGAGTAGGGCACCAGATGCAGGAGACCCTGAGGAAATGTTCTGAATGAGGAACCAGGCCTTATCTTTCTGGTAGCATTGCCAAGATAAAGGCAAACTATTGTCAAAGAGATTTATGTACAGAACTCTTTTATTCTTGAGTCTTCTAGTCTCTGAGCCCCCAAAATCTTATTTCCCAAGTATGAAATCTTGTTGGATTTACCATGATAGAATTGGCAGCTTTTGCAAGTTAGACTTTCAAATAGAAATCGTAAGTATGAAGCAGAGTGTTGGTTTTGGGGTTTTTGAAAGTCACTGTGTCTGTAGAGTCAAGTCTCTCCCTTAGCTGCCTACTAAACTGTTGATAATTTATATTGAACTTTTATTGGCCTGGCATGCAGGCAGGCCTATTTAACCATTCGTGGTCTGGAAACCTATTTTGAACAATGGAATGAAGTATTCCTTCCTTGAAAAATTTCTGTTTAATTCCATTGTGCACCTTTGTCCTGAGTCTGGGGTTCTTTATGGTGGGAAAAGAGTCTCTGCGTCAGGCATGGTGGCTTACATCTGTAACCCCAACACTATGACTCTGTGATGAGGCATGGGGGATCATGAGTTTGAGGCTAGCCCATGGCTCAAAAAGCAAGGTTCAGTATGCAGTTCATTTGTTAGAGTCCATATCTAGGATGTACAAAGCCCAGGATCAGATCCCCAGCCCTGCATAGTCAGAATTGGTGTCTGTTGCTGCTGTTCCTCCCAGCACTTGGGAAGTAGAGGTAGGAGGATGAGAAGTTTAGGGTTATGCTAGAGTACTGAAGGCCATCCTAGGATAGGCTCTGCCTTTAAAACAAGAAGCAAAGTGAACCAAAATGAAGACTTCTTCTTCAAGTCCTGTTGAAGGAGGCTATGGGTATGTGTGCTGGTTCCAGGGTTACTCGGTGGGGCTGCTGGAGAGTAAGGACACACAGTAGAGCTCTCCGCCAAGTGCCTGCATAAAGTCTGACCTGAAATAAGAAAGTAACATGTACTTCAACTGTCAGCCTACGTGAAATTGGAGGAGGTAGAGCTTTCTGGGTCCAGAGAATCCTTTCTTTGTCCAAGGTCTAAACCAGCAGAGAGACCTCAGAAGGCAACAGAGTGAGCGCAAGAATCACAGTGCATTTCTGGTAAGTTGGAAGCGTGACACAGAGGCACAGCTACGGTGGGTCGCCAGCACCCCAGCCAGATGGTTAGAAAGGCTCAACATTCCTGCAGACACTGGGCCATAGTAGCCCAGGATCCCCCAAATCCCCTACTGTGAGCTCAAGAGCTCATTTTATTATTCTGTGGTTCTGATGTGATTGGGATTGCAGAATGGCCTGTGAGAGTCATGTAAACTTTGACAACAGCAAGACATTTCTGAATACTAGATGACCAAAAAGTTGCTTAAAAAATGAAACGTGTAATGACTCCACGGTGTTTCTGGCGGAGCACGTGCTGTGTCGCCGAAGCTTTGGTTCTGAACACACAGGCCCGCTTTGCACTGTGGGATCGGGTGTCCCTGGGCTGCCAGTGAACACTGCCTGAGATAGCGCGGCTCAGCTTTGACTGTTGTGTCTTAGGAATTGCAGTGTTTTCATGGGACACACCATGTTCTCTTCTCTTGGCCCGGGGATGAGAGCCCAGAGTTTGAGTGCTTTTCTAGCACAAGCGACACCCCGGGTTTAATCCCGGGTAGTACTGTCCATCCCCCGACTTGTCATGAAAACATAATTCTTTAACTATGGAGAACAAGGACTTTTAATAATTTTCTACCTACATTCCTCTGCAGGCAAGTATGAAATTGGTATTGTAGGAGCCTCCTGGTTCTTGTCTTTTCAGAGGAAGGAATTGAGCTGAGAAACACACAGTTTAAGCAGAGGTAATTATTACTGAAGCGGGCATTGAAAAGTAAGATTGAGTGGAATGCTCCACTGTGGGCTTGGCAGCACAGTGGGTTTTGTGTTGTGGATTTTAAAGATTTTTTTTAAATGGAAATTTATGAAGTGGGGGACATACTCATAGAGCAAGGTGACACCCCGTTTTTCTCCCAAGGTCTACAGATCTCCCTTTAATGGCATTTCTTCCAATGATCCTCTAGAAAAACCGACAGCGGAGTGACTGCCCTGGTGGGAAAATGCCCTGGTGCTTTTGATTTTTGGTATATAGCAAGAACAGTCAATTTATGACCTCAAGGAATTTAGCCACAAGGTGTCAGGAGCCATGGCCTCCAGTATGCAGCTACAGTTTTCTGGATTGCATCCTTTCTCACTGATTTTTGAGGACCCAAACACCCATGGCTGATCTCCTGGCTATCAGCTGTTTGAGGCACTTTGTTATTTTTGAAATGGAGGTTTATCACAGAAGTGGGGCCAGAGTCTCACTATGGTCTGCAGACTTCGTGAATAGGAACAGGACTTGGTTTTCTTATGTCTTCCCCTGTTCAAATGCCAATACTAATGGCTGTCTTCTGTACAACAGGTTTTTGTGTTGGAATTTTGATATTAAAAGTTCCCGTTTAGAGTTGGAAGGATGGCTCAGCTGCTCTCTAGTTAGGACCCTAGTCTTGTTTTTCTTACACACACTGAGCAGCTCACAGCCAGCTCCAGGGGATCTGGCAACCTCCTCTGGCGTTTGTGGGCCTCTGCACTCACACACACACATACACACAGGCACACACAAGTAAAATAGGTCATGGTCTGAGTGTGGTAGCAGCTTTACTCCCAGCGCTTGGAAGGCAGATGCAAATAGGTCTCTGAGTTTGAGGGCAGCCTGGTCTGCAATCCAGGGCAGCCAACAAATAAATAAATGAGTAAATACATACATAAATAGAATCTTAAAAATGTCATTTGATTTGCTGACTTGAGTTTTCTAAAAATTAGTTAATTTTCAGCTGGAGAGTAGGACAGAATTTCCAACACTTTTTGAAAAAGTGCTAAACATATTTCTACCATTTTTCTAGTGTATATTTATGCAAATTTGTATTCCGATAGATCCATTGGCTTAGGGGGTGACTATTGCTATGATGAAACAGTATGACCAAAATCAAGTTGAGGAAGAAAGAGTTTATTTGGTTCTTGCTTTCACAGCATTGTTTATCACTGAAGGAAGTCAAGGCAGGAACTGAAGCAGACAGGAATGTGGAGGCAGGAGCTGATGCAGAGGCCATGGAGGAGTGCTGCTTACTGCTCCCCATGGCTTGCTCAGCCTGCGTTCTTACAGAACCAGGACCACCAGCCCAGGGATGGCTCCACCCACAATGGGGTGAGTCCATTTCACTCTTAAGTTGTTTGTATCAAGGTATATTATCACAGCACAACAGTAAACGAGACTCAGTCATCACATCTTCTGTTGTAGAGGAATTTTCATTCAGAACATGGCTGCTCTGGCAAAAGATCACATCCAAAGACCTTCTAATCTGTGTGATCTGGCTGGAATACAAACACACCTTTAATCCAGGAGATAGAGGCAAGCAAATCTGAGTTCAAGGCCAGCCTGTATAGAGCAAATTTCAGGTAATAAAAAGTTTAGGTCCAGGCATGGTGGTACACGCCTTTAATCCCAAACAATGAAAGTAAAGTTAGTTTGTAGAAGGATGCACCCATGTTTGAAAGTAATGTCTAAATGAATGACAGAAAAAGTGATGAATCAGAGAAAGACTTGACAGACTAAGATATGCCCAACTCTCACAAGAGAAGCTATTTAATGGGTCATGTAGACAGAGAGGAGGAGTTTTACCAGGATAATAAGAGACAGGTTACAGACAGAGAAGTCCAGTAAAGACAGAATGAGCAGAGAATAAGAAGGAGTCAGAAGATTAGAAAAGATTGATCATAGTTTCAGGCCAAGCAGAGAAATTCAGGGGCTGAGAGAGAAGCCAGATTAAATAAGTTAGAGGGGAGAGGAGTTTGAGCCAGAACAGCTGAGTTGGGCAGCCCAGAGCTCAGTAACAACAAGAAAGGGTGAGCTTGTTAAGCAGTAAGTCTCAGAGGCTGAAAACATTTTAGGCCTAGGTTAGATTGTACAGAGGCTAGAAGCTTCCAGGGTTAGGCCTAGGTCAGCAGACTTAGGCAGTAAGCCTCCACCATGACAACTGAACCAGGTGAATAAAAGTTCCTTTTATACTCTGTGTCAATGCAAACTTTCTCTTGAAACATTTTGGCTGTAAATTGGAAACAATCAAGATAAAGTAACAGAAGTTTTTTGTCATTTCTCTCCCACCCCAAGTTATTATCCTTTTTCAATATTTTCTTGGATTTCCTGTGGGAGTGGGCAGAAAGTAGGTAGGTGACAATTTCAATTTGAGGAAGTTTGTTTTGGATAGTAAATGTAATACTAGGGCAGTGACAGTGCTTGTTTATCCCTTAACCCTACACTTCACCTAAAGGGAGAGTCTCAGTGGACACATGCCCTCTGTGTTCTGCTCTATGGCTGTTTGTGGCTTCTGTGTTGTGGTTTCACCCTAGACAGGATGAAACAAACACTGGGATGCCCCTTTCCCATGGACTGTTTAATTATCTGTAGGAGAAGCTTTGTGTAGTTTTACCGCAAGGTTTGTCGACATAATTGATTTTGTGGGTCCCACTTGCTTGCGGAAGGGAGTAAAAGCCCTTCAGCCCTGCTTGGTCTAGTGCAGGGGTCCTTAGCCTTCCTAACGCTGAGACCCTTTAATACGGTTCTCCATGTTGTGGTGACCCCCAGCCCTAAAATTACTTTGTTGCTGCTGCTTAACTGTAATTGTGCTGCTGTTAAGAGTCGTGTAAATATCTGACGCACAGGATAGCTGATATAGGGCCCACACTGGGCTGTGACCCACAGGTTGAGGCCACTGCTGAGTGCGGGAGTATCTGCACAGATAGCTTTGCATCCAATTTTAGAAAGTCTTTTGGATACACCATACTAAGAATCTCGGGTGTTGGGTCAAGTCCTGGGTCTTATGAAAAGTACTAAAGTTAGCAGGACTGCGTGATCCCTACCTACACTTTAGATGAGCTTGAACAAACACAGTGCGTGGAGAAAAGCCGGTGATTTCTAAGCACAGCTTGCTTTTCTCCTGAGTGTTGAGATCCTTAGGGTGTGTAGAAAATCTTACTGGGTTTGGGACAACACTTCCAAACAGAATAGAAAATAAAGCAGGCGTTATGTTTCTTTCTTTCTCTTTCTCTCCCTCTTTTTCTCTATCTCTTTCTCTCTCTCTCTCTCTCTGTGTGTGTGTGTGTGTGTGTGTGTGTACTGGGTTGAGTAAAAAACATTGGCCCTGTCAAGGCGAGCCGAAGTGTGCTCTCTTCCTGGTTTTACTCTGTGTTTGATGCAAGAATGGAAAGTCTTAAGCAAAGTAAAGGTGCGCATGGTTTCTCATGTTTGACTGGTTCAAGCCCTTCTTCCTTCTGGTAAATAGGGTCACAGTTCGGTGGTGTGTCCTGAGAACAAATATAAATAACTTCAGAGAGCTTAAGTCCTAATACCTCAGCTCTCTACTCTGTTAGTTGTCAGAAAGCCAGGGACCTGTGTGAGTGCTTCTCTCTTACGGCTTGTCTCTTCACCTGTGGGGAATTATAACGTCCTGCACTATGGTTGGCTAGGTCAAGTGAGCTTGTGTGTCCAAAACACATGAATCGTTATTCCGAGCAGTGACTGCACTGTTTCCCCCATGGGACTCAGAGTTGAGGGAAACGCTTCTGCCAGGCGGATAACCGTGCTGGGCATATAGTACAGCATCCCTGTTTCATATTTTAAGTGTCATCTATTTAGGTCTGGAGTTACTGTGTAAATTATGTTGTCACCACACATCATAAATGACATTAAAAGTAAAATCTGTCTTGCCTTTCCCTAGATTGTGAACCAACATTCTGTTCACCTACAAATGTTGCAAATGGTGACTCTGGAACCCAGACGGGAGTTTCCATGCAAGTTCAGAATACCATTGAGACTTCGGATCTGTCCTTAGAATAAATTGGGGGGGGGGTAATGCACAAAGAAAGCAGGATGATCTTTCTCTTAGGAAGTACTTCCTGTAGGTAGAGACGGCAGCTTACCAAATGTGTGTCAGATTATTCAAGACAAACACGTGTCCCCAGTCAAGGTCCTCACATTTACATTCTCTGGGGAATTTAACTTTGAGCTTGCCTCATCTTGTTAGAAACACGTGGGGTACACTGTGGGTATGGACACTCTGTTTGCAGAGGGCAGGTGAGTGGCTGCTACAGTTTAGAAGATTGTATGTGACGTTGCTTTGAGGAGATCCTGGGGCCACCTTCGGTAAGACTGTGTGAGACCTTAGTTAAATGGCAGTCAGTGCTCCCCCAGCCCTGTCTGTCCCCTGCAGCTGTCTGAACACCTTCCCTTAGGAAGACATGCAGCTGCTGCCTCAAGAATTCAGCAGTGTAGTTCCCTGAGGTCAGATCCAATCCACAGGTGAACACCTTCATTGTTCGCCTTTCCATATGCACACTGATAGGGTTTAAGTTTCCTTCTTTTTGGAATGCTTACACAAACACCACCCCACCCCCACAAACACATGCACATACGCTAACACACATGCATGCATGCATGCACACCTACACACATGCATGCATAGACACACGCCACAAACACGCATGCACAAACATGTACCTTTTCAAAAACAATCCTTTAAAAAGGAACAGAAACTTTTGATTATTTGGTAAAAGTGCTTTGTGAAGGGGCGGGTATCATCTTGAAGGAAGTAGGAGTCTCATTTTCAATCCTCATGTCATTTTCAGAGCTCTCGGGTGATAGGCTGTAGAATATAGTCTAATGGCAATCAGCCGTTATTGCTGTTTGCACACCAGCTCCAGCGTCAGGTGCGCACCTCAGAGCTCACCCGGAAGGGGTGTAAGCGTTATTAAAAAGCTTGTTTACAGATGAGAAACTGGGTTTCATGTGGCTGAGCATCTAACCTAATCGCCCTCAGAGCTTGCATCTGCAGAGTGGAGAGGCCCCTCTGAGATAAAGAAGCCGGGGTGGAGTGGAAGGTCCTTCCCGCCCTGCCCTCCCTTCCCTTCCCCAGCTCTCCATACATGCTGCTAAATCTCGGGATGGCAGAAAAGGCAGAGAGGTGGTTTTTTTTTTTTTTTTTTAAGACCAGGGTATGAGGTGGTCTTCAGAAATGTTTTGTCAAAGACCATAGTCCTTGCAAACCTTGGTGTTCACCATAATTGAAATGATGTATCCTTAATGCTTACAGCTTGAGTCTTTCCCTCCATGCTGAACAGTAGAGTTTCTTAGTAATAATATTGTTTCCAAAGTGGAATTCACCCCCTTATGAGGACATTCCAGGGACCCCCCCCCTCCCTGCCACCCTGTTTCCCTCCCTTCCTTCCCCAGAAGGTGGTGTCAGTTCTCTGAGAGTTAGCAGTTTGTGACATTTTTCTCTTATTCTGTTGAGGAAGGAGTCCCACAGGCAGAGGACCGCAGTGGGTCCCTTTTGTTCTGGATGGAGCTCTCTGGCAGCCCATTATTTACCCCTCAGAGAGCAGTGTAGGTGCTGTTGACCTGTCAGGACAAGTTGGCTCTGGGTTTTCTCCTCAGAAATCTTGGAATGTAGCCCTTTGTCAGAGGCTTGCATCACATTAGGCATGAGCTAAATGTAAATATATAAAAAATGCAAATTGGCCTTGGCTGCAGAAATAAACATTTTGACACCATTTCACACAGTTTGCCTACACGCCTGTTGTTCCTGCCGCCCTTGTCCTCACATCCTGCATTGTGTACCTTTCCCTAACAAGAATACTTTCCTGTCTTGTCAGCTCTGTCATAAAATTTATAGCAGAAAATGCTATCTATCACCAGGGTTTCCTTAGGGGTGGATAGCGTCTGACTTCCGAAATGCTCTGGTAGTCTGGCCTTGCAGGAACTGAGTGTATCTATGGTGCAAAGCTTGAGTTCAGTTTAAGATTTCTTTGGAGCCTTTGTGGTAGCTATGGACCATTTGGAAGGTCCTTAGAAGTTTTCTTCACCGAAAGGCGGTGTTGTAATGGGTGGCCTGACCTTGTGACTTCATGTACGCCGAATGCCACTCATAGCTTGTGTCTGGAGCAAAAACCGTCTGCAGTGTGAGTGGATGGTTCACGTTGTCTCAAGCGATCACTCAGGGATCCAAGGTAATTCCATATGTGCTAAGTTCTGAGTCCTTCCATGGCCTTTCTGCATTCTGTGAGCAGAGGGAGTTAAGAGGGAATTAGCAGGGTACCTGGAAGCACTATTGGGAGGCAACAGGACTAGGACAGCCGACTTGGCCATGGCCATATTCTGTTGGCCTGAGCTCTGGCAGTGGCTTCTGGCTCTCTGCGCTCAGGTGAGAGGTCACTTAGTGCCACTGCCTCTGTGGGGTATCAGAACTTCATCCAGAGCTTTCCAAAGGCTGTGTGCTTCAGCAGGGAAGACCTTGCCTGTGGTGAACTTTACTGGGCACTGAGGATTTGGTGGAATTTCCAAAACTCATTTTGCCTTTGGTGGTTATGAACATTCTGTAGAAGGAAGAAAGGAAGGAGGCTTGTGTGTTTTTCCCAAATACTACCTCGGGGACACTTCTGCTTTGCCTGATGACGTGTTATAGCCCTTCCAGCGTGTCAGGATGGATGTCTGCCTGTGTACACTGGCTTCCAGCTGTCCTGCACATAGTTCCTGGAGAGCCACGGAGATTGAGATTGTCTGCCCTGTGGCCTTGTGCCTCTAGTTGCTCTCACGTTTATGGTTTCTGTGAACTAGAAGGTTGCTTCTTTGTCTATCATTTGAGAAGTGTTCTGGAAGTTTATTTCACAAAGACCACAGGCAGATGTTCCTGCTTAGAAGGAAAATCCCTGCTCCCTGATTTTTTTTTTTTTCTTCTAAAAGATTGTCCTCAGATCTGTAAATTTGGAAGCCTCTCATCTTTTAGATAATCTTGGTAAAAAACATTAAACTTTTCATAGGTAGCAGCTTTCTTCACTAGAGTCTGTGGGGCATCAATTAGTCCTCAGTCAGACCTTTTCTCTCTCCTGAAGAACGAGCCCTGACATACTATGGAGTGGATGGGGTTTGGGTGTACTGGGGGCCTTTGGAGTTCTCTTCATCTGAGACCTTATGGCAGCTTCATTCCAGTCATTGTGGTTTTTCAAATCTCGTTGCCCTTGACTCCAGCAGCACATGGCCCTCTGACTCCTTATGCTGGGCTGTCCCATCAGATAGCCAGGCTTGTTAAGTTGAGAATCAATAGGGTTTTGGCAGAGCTCCTGCAGAATGTCTCCTGGCATTGACAGAATGGTGCCCAAAGCACATCTGACATTTGCTGGCCTCTGATAGTCAGCTCCTTTGACCTCACTGGCTGCACAAAGTGGCTGCAGTCTCTCCCTCCTCACACACCTCGCAGCTGGTCCCAAGCCACACTACGTCATATGTAAGAGCAGGTGCTAATGGAGCATTTTTTGCCTTCTCTTGGGAATGTAGTGGAACACTGAACATTCATTTCCAAGACTGAGCCAATTATAATACAAGTTCAAAGTATTAAATATTTTAGGTAATAAACCTTATGCATGTTTAATACATATTTTGTCACAGGTTAATAATTGTTAAGTTATAGATAGTGCATGAAAAGCAGAGGCATAGAGAACATGTTAAGCATTAAGCTCTCTAAACCTCAGCAGAGTATGGTCCTTATCTGTTAGTGTATGAATGAGGAAACTGAAGCAGAAGCTGGATAACTTGCCCAGAGTCCTGTTGCAGGGGTGCTTTATATATATGCATGTGTAGAATTGACGGACTTGGAGGAACTTGGTCATCTTCCCATGGATCTCTTTCCCTGGCCCCACCCTCTCCTTCCCCCATTCGGACAACCTTCTAGCTCTGATCCCCAGTTCTGCTGAGACTTTGTCCTCCAGGAGCCCCCTTCATTTTCCCCTGCCTTTCGCTGGACATGACAGAGTGGGAGCTCCCAGCCCAGTCCTCTGCGGAGGTGTCTCCACCTACAACAGCTCTGTCCTATTGCTGCACTGAGCGTCGAGGACGCAGGCAAGGGCAGGTGATAGGAGAAACCTTTGCTGACCACCACTCCTGGTTAGATATACGTGCCTGCTACCCCATTTCCCAGAGGCCCAAACCAAGACCTGCATGGTACTGCTCCCAACTCTAGGGGAAGATATGGAATTAGAACCCTCAGGAATCTATGGCTGAACATGCCCAATGTCATCTGCCCTGGTAAGCTACAGAGCTGGGCATGGTCAGTGCTTGGATGGAATTAGGCCCCACAGGAAATTTGACCAAGATTGTTTTCCAGCCTGCTGAGGGCGCTCGGAGGCAGGAGCAGTTTCTGAGCTTTCTGGGTTCTCTTGAGTGTTGACAGCTGCCACTGGAGTGGTTTGGCATGAAAAGGCAGCACTCAGCCCCACATTTACACCGAGGCTAAAGGAAGAGGCGGCTCATCTAGGAAGGTGGGAAGAGAACTTGTGGCTACAGGGCCACACACCCTTTTCTGATGTGCGCAAGCACATGGTTTCGTCAGCCCTCGCTTAGGGCTACCGTCTGTAGATTAGCCATGTCTGTACTTGACTCTACATAGATAGCTTACCATAAATAATCATTTAAAAACTTTGCTTGTGGGGCCATTGGCTTAAGGGGTTCAGGCACTTGTCAGCAAGTCTAATGATCTTTGGTAATCTGAGTTGTGTCACATCACATGGTGGATGGAGAAAACCACTGCTGACAAAGCTGTGCTCTGACGTCCGACCTCTACATCATGCCATGGTACACGCAGGTTCCTCCCACCTTCATATACAAACAAGTAAATGTGATTAAGAGATTTAAGACCAGGCCTGGTGCCATCTCCCTTTAATTCCAGTGCCAGGAGGCCAACACAGGCAGAGCTCTGACTTTGAGACCAGTATGATGTACCTTGTGAGTCCCAGGCCGGCCAGGGCTACGCGGTCAGATTTTGTCTCAAACAAATAAAAGTTCTTCGTGTGAATTTCCAGCACACTTGGACACAAGTTGGTACCACAGTATAAGCAATTCTCTTTCTAACAAATTGTTTGAGAGTAAGTAGCCCCCCACACCCAGGCATTCCTAGTTTTTCCCTACAGTGATAGTTTTCTGCATAGCACCATACAGGGACCCAAATCATGGGACTAATGTGGTGCATCCCTGCCACCCACCCCTCCTCACATCCCGTTTGCTTTTTGTCTGTTCTTTGTACAGTCACTCCTGTTTCCAGTTGAGAACCATGTCTACCCATGTCTATCCATCTGTTTCTTTATATTCATTCAGCTCCTCAGTGCATGCTTGATTTTCATGACCGTCATACTTTGGAAAAGCACAGGACAGTCGCTCAGTAGAGTCCCTTTAACCAGCACTATCGAATGCTTTCTCATCATTCAGTTTGTGTTGTGCACCATGGGCAGACATGCCATCACGAGGATGTGATCTTGTGTCTTTTGAGAGTGGCTGACTTTGATGGACCTCACACCTGGTGAGGTGTGCTCATCCGGATCATATGGTTGAGACATTACCTGTAGCTTTCATGATCTCCTTCATTGTGCAACGATTTTGTAATTTAGAAATGATGTAAAATCCTCATTAGAGGCTTTAGTTTTATTTTCAGCAGTATAGATTCATGGTTTCCTATAACTGGAGTTTAAATGTGTCTATCAAACTCCATGTGTTGAAAACATAGTTCTCAAAGTTATAGAATGTTGATGGTCTTTGGAGGTGGGTGTCTTTGGGAGGTCATCAGAGTTAAAGGAATTCACAGGAATGGGGCCTCCTTGAGGGCCCTAATGGCTCAACAGGACAAGGAGAAGAGACCTGAGCTGATATTATATGGTACCTTTTGCCATTCTGTGATGTACCAAGAAATCATCTCCTGCTGGGAACTAGATGCAGCACCTTTGGGCTTCCTAGCTTCCAGAGCCATGAGCTGAATGCACTTCTATTCTTAATTTTCATACTTCTATTGTCTCAGCAGAAAGTGGGCCAATACACTTTGATAAGCAGATTTTTCAGCACTGGAACCATCAGGAGCCATCCCTGAGAGAAACCATTTTAAAGTAGAAACCACTTAGGTTTCCTAACAGTCTCTGAGGTTCAGACCACGGTTGGGTGGTCTGGGCCAACATGACTGAACATCACAGGAGAAGGGCATGATAGAACAAGAATTGCTCATCCTGTTGAGGGCAGGCACTAGAGGACAGAGGGATGAAGACACAAGGACAGGGGGCAAAACACATCCTTCTGTGGCTCCATCCGAGGGACCTTCAATAGGCCCAGCCCCTTACTGTTTTCCCAGCAATGCGATAACTCTGTGAACCATTCAGTAATTCATATATGAGGTCAGAGCCTCAGGATTCGGCATTTCCCAGGGCCTCCCTCTCAGCGATGCTTGAGCCATTCAGAGACACTTCATATGCAAACCAAGCACTTATAACCTAGTGATAGTATCTGTCTTAAGGAGATATTATTTATCTCGATACTGTTATCATCCTTGACGTGGGCTGCAGGAAGTCCCTGAGGGATTCCCCTCTTTCATTGTGCTCATTCTTCTTTTGGCAGCCTTGGACATTTCACTGTGTGGGCACTGACACCATGCACGCCACCTTCCACATTATAATTACCATGGCTTGTTTTGAGGCAGGGTCTCACTCATGATCCTCCTGCCTCAGCCTCCAAATTGCTGCAATTACAGTTCGGTGTCATCTGGCGTACCATACTTTTAAAAAGTCTAGTGATGTTGGGTCAGTCAAACATGGACATTCATTCAAAGGGAAAGCTTTATGAGCAAGTTGGTTTCATTCCTAAATTAAACAATGAAGTGAGGGCTGCTGAGGATCTGTTGGTTGGCGACAGAGGGCAGCTCCGAGGCTCCAGGTGCGTTCTTAGACATGCTGTTAAAAGGCCAGGAGGAGTTTGGTCATGTTAAAACCCAGCTTTGCAGATGTTGTAATAGCTCTTCCCTATACAGCTTGGTGTTGATAAAAATCTCCAAGGAGATGGAAGGGCAGGTTTTTAAGAAGAGGCATGACTAAGAGAAAGGCCAAACCCCACTAAGAGGCAGCTGTGTGAGGAGCCAGACAGGCTATGTAATATCTTGTCCCAGGTCTTGAAAAGGAGGAAAAGAACTGAGAAAAGGCTTTTGTTTTGTGGTCCTCCCTCATTCCCAGGCTTCATACCCTCCCCTTCCAGGCTTCATCCATCTGTTACCCTAGTGCTGGGAGTTGTGTGATACTACGCTTGAACAAAAGCTTGCCTGTTATCACTTAATAATGTTCTTTCTGATTTATTCCACTTTGCCACACTAAAAATAACCCATCAAAACTTTTGGCTTTATATTTTTATACACATATACTTGAGGATTTTCATCTTAATTTTTTTATTACACGTACACGTGCTTCTTTGTAGGCATGCACACAAGGGTGCAAATGCCTGCAGAACCCCGAAGGGGCTTTGCATCCCCTGGGGCTGGAGTAGCAGGTGGTTGGGAGCACCCTGACATGAGCTTTGAGAAGTGTGCCCAGGTCCGCCATGAGGCCAGGATGTGGTATTAAAACAGATCATTTTAGTGAAGAGAGAATTCCATGAGAAACTTCCTGTTGTATATTCTTGTTAACAGAGAAGTTTTAAAATTCTACTCGTAATATATATATATATATATATATATTATATATATATATATATATATTTTCAAACCTACACTTGCACACAAACTCCTATTCACGTAGTTACCTTCCCAGGACACTGGAAAGTCACTCCTGAGTCAGGATTGTGATAAACTTAGAAACTAGAAACATGACGAGGACTGAAAACTCCTTTTGACATCAGGATTTACAAGGGAAAGAAAGGTTTTGATTGAGCTGTCGTGTTTGCTGTTGGCTTGGTGCCTGGTGGGATTGTCCTAATGACATCTTGGAAATAAAAACATCCCAGAGTTTAAGGTTTAATCAGTGTCTCCTGTTTTCTTTATCCTTTCATAATCTGAGCCCAGAGTCTCTGGCATGCTAAGCATGTATTGTATACCCTGAGGTATGCCTGTAACTCCATCCTGATTCCTTTTGGTGGTTGCCTCTGAGATGGATGGTATTCTTTGTTTGTTGTTTGTTGTTTTGTTTTGTTTTTATGACACTGTCTGACTTTGTAGCCCAGGCTGGCCTGTAATACAACAGTGATCATCCCCCTGCCTCAGCCTTCTGAGTCGTGGGATGTGAGGTGTGAGCCACCATGTCTAGCTCGAGCTTCTAAGACTGTCCTATATGTTTTACTTATTGGTATGTCCTCTCTCTTTTCCATCCATACAAACTTCACTTATTTACCGTTTCGTATGCCTGGAGTTCAGCGTTAGTCTGCAGTTTTTGAGACTGTGGGAACGTGGGCCTTGTTTAACTGTAGGAGCAAATGCAGGATGTGAGCATACGTGCAGCTTTCATAGCCACACAGAGGCCTCGGCTCAGCATCGAGCCAGGTTCCTCTCTTCACTGTTGTTGGGCAGCAGGTCCAGGGGCAGAGTCAGCTTCCATTTACTATCTTATTTGCTTCTTGTTGCAGCATAATAATTCTTTTCCTACAAGTTGCTTTTTCAGAGCTACCATTTAAGAAAAATGACAAGAACTTTCTCCACTCATCACTCTAAAGAGAGTAATGCCTTTGTAATTGAGGGGAGTCAAGGCCAGAAGTTATTATAAGCTGAAGAGGGGGTAGCATTACAGGACAGTCTCCCAAGTATTTGACCTTTCAGATAATGATAATGGTTGAGATGGATAATTGTATTATGTGCACAATATAATCATTGAATCATGTTTGTATGCTCCTAGCCTCATATTGCACTTCGATCAAAGCAATAAGCAACTGCGTGTTTATTTTGTATTTAATGTACCTAAAACAGAGTTCTATTTGGGCTCCATTTTTATGCAACAGTCCCAACAGTGTCCACACACGGTACCCTCACTATGTTCCAGAGCTAAGGGGCTGCATAATGACATATAGAAAAGAAAGGGAAGCAAAACCCAGAGGTTTTGAGGTGTAATTTTAAATTCTCTGTTGATCTAGGCCCTATGTACACACAGACTGTGGGCTCCCAGGCCCTCCCTCCCCAGGCCTAAGCACTTGGTGCACAGTGTCTCCTGCATAATGGGTGTTGTGTGTGAATGCTAACAGAAATGATGAGATCCCGTCCTTTTACTCTCAGCATTGCTCTGTGATTCCTCATTCACATCTGTTCTGTCACTTCCACCTAGCGGGTGGGGCAGGGGTTGCCTACAAGGAGTTGGGTTTGGATGTTGTCGTCTCTGAGTCAGCTTGGCGGAAAATCCATTTCATCACTGGCAGCTCCTGACCCTGAGATACCTTGAATTCAGTTTGTCTCTTAAAAGAAATTTTAGATGTAAACACTAAAAAACTGCATTAAATTTTTATTTAATGTGTGTATGTGTGTGCGCGAGCGCGTGCGCATATGCGAGTGTGTGTGCACACGTGTGTCATGTGGGTATGGGTGGAGGCTAGAAGAGGTGACAGGTCACCTGGAGCTGGAGTTGTGAGTCACTTGAGTCAGATGTTGGGACAAGAGCTTAGCTGTAAGAGCAGCAATGCCTTTAAACACTGAGCCATCTCTCCAGACCCTGAAATCCCATGTTAATATAATTATGGTTCGTATGTGTATATGGAAATAATTATGTTTAATAAATCTGATTCACTTTATACCTTCTGACAAGCCCTGTGTGTGTGTGTTACATGTGTATTGAGTGAACATAGGTGAATGCACATAGCACATGTGTGAAGTTCAAAGGACAAGCTTGTGTGTGGCTCCTGACCTTCTACTGTGATAGAAACAGCCCTTGTTTCTCTGGTATGTACGTGAGTCTAGCTGATCTGCTGGAGTCTCTCCTGTTTTTGTCTCCCATAAGAATGCTAGGGTTACAGATACTCACAATATCCTTCTGGCTCTTATGTCCTTTCTGGGATTTGAACTGAGATCCTCAAGTATGCTTGGCACGTGCTTTTACCCATCTCTTTAGCCCCTTTCCTGACAAGTTCTTGAACAAAAATAATATGTTCCACTGGCTATATTCCTGCCAATTTGTTTCTATTTGGAAGTTAAACCATCAACAGCCCATTTCAGGCAACAACGATTTTTTTTAAGAATTGAGTAAGATGTGAATAACTGAAGAGCAGAGCTGGCCTCTCCTTTTACTCAGTGTAGCTGAGTGGCCACATATTGTCGTGGAGGGCACTGCTTGTCCTGTAATCCTTAGGCCTGTCCTTGCACTCCTGAGCAGGAAATCCTATGTAGTTCAGTGCTAGCCATAGGGAATGAGGGTCTTTGGTTCAGGAATGGATTTCACAGAGCACTCTCCATGAATGTTTAAAACCTTGAAGCTTGGCTCAAGCACCAGAGATTGTTGCCTGATGTATTAGAGAATAAAGGAAGAAGCGTTTTCTTGTCCACTACCAGTGGCCTCCACAGCTTGGGCCGTGCGCCACGTGGTTCCCCACAGCCTCCTCTTGCTCTTTCTGTCCCCATGTTTTCATATGGAAACCGAGGCTTGGTAGTGTGAAGAAACCTTCTCCTGTCGTTTGGTATTAAGCAGCAGAAAGTCCCTGGGCCTTTGAGCAAGCCCCTCGTGCCTTCCTCCTCCCAGCTTTAGCGGTGGTAGTGTCCTTGAGAACACTTGCCTGGGAACAGTCCTGCTTTTGACACATGTTGTGGGGTGTCTTTCACATTGCCCAAGACCTGTCCATGATCTGTTTCAGATTTCACTGGAGATTAATAATTAACCCCTGAGGCCTTTTCCCATTTTGTCAAGTTCAAACAAAAAGAAGCTGACAAACTCCCATTGTAAGTGGGATATACCTAACAGCACAGCGCCCGAACAAGAAATAACAGTTGACAGGCTTCGCCTTTGCGCCACTGAAGCCTGGGCCAATGTCAGCAGTTAATTGTCTTCTCAGAACTGTCATGTAAGAGGAGGGCGGTGGTGTGGATGTGAGGCCCAATTTGCTACCTAGAAACCTGGGCTGTGATTTTCTTAGTCCAAGAGGCATGCAAGAAGGAACGTTCTTTTAAACTGAGTCCCAGAAAGAGATAGTAAAGTATTTTAAAAATTTAAGTATGCATATCACATTCTGAAGTATTTTTGAGCAGCTCATTGCTTTGTATTCAAGAATTTCGGATGCATTATGTTAAAGACAAAGCAAAACAATAAACCAATAATTAGAAATTTTGGTTCATGGCTGTTGATGCCCTACCCCCTTTAATTACTGAGGGACTGGTGATGACATTCAGTGGTAGGGCTCTTGCTGATAGTGCGTGTAAGACCTAGGGTTTAATCTACAAAGAAAGATTTAACAAAATAGTGGGAAGGAACTGTTGAGGCTGTATGTATATGTATAAAGTGTGAGCAGGAAGGACCATGTTGCATGAAGTCTTGCATTCTGTTGGCTCTGCCACTCTCCTCGACGTATGTATAAGAGACAGTGAGGCACTTCTGTCTTTCTCTGACCCCCTTGTCCACAGGACTCGGGGTGACAGAGGTCTATGTGGCACTTCATGATAAAGCACACACCCCATTCCTTCTTCCTCTCCTCTCCTTCCTCCCTCCTGTGAGTCTGATAGCTGGTTCATGCCCAGTGAGTAAGCAGTGCAGGAGCCAAGGATGATCTCCTCAGTTCGTCATTGCCGTCTTCCTCACCGCCTGCGTGGTACTTTTATGACTGATGGGAAAGACTTGGATGAGAAGATAGAACGTTGGAGAAGGCACATTCCCAGGTGAGGGTATCGCTGGCAGTGATACTTGGAACAGCCAGTGAGGCAGACGGCTTGATTACTTGATTAATGCAGGGAGCTGTAATATTAATAGGCACATGTTGTCAAGGTTGTTTCCCACAGTGGGAACCGATGAAACACTCTCTGCAGGTTGTCAGTATGTTCTGCAAAAAAGGACTTTAGGATGAAGAAAGTTGAGGGAGCACTAGGTTAGGTGAACTTTCCCCTTGTTGCCTGCTGGTCTGAAGATCTTAACTTTGGCCCTCAGCAGTGTGTCTCTGGGAGGTTTGGGAAGCCCTTCTGTAGCTTCTTCTGAGTGTGGAACTGTCACAAGACAGTGCTGATAGATGAGCACAGCAGAGGCTGAAGGATGTGGGCCTGGATCCAAAGATGAATGAACCACTCCTACATCCCCTAGCCAACAGATAAGCCACCACCTAGAAGTACCATAAATATGATTCGTGTACCTCCTCTCTGCTATGGTGATTAACTGATCTCATGAATGTATGTATATATGTATGTATGTGTATGTTCATATAATTAACTGATCACACACACACACACACTTCAAATTATGAAGCACCCTGCAGATTTTATCCAAGTTCTCTAGTTTTTTCCTTATTGTATGTGATATACACAGCACACAGCTGACTCTAGTTACCAGTTTCACATACTGCTCAGTGCTGCTGAGTGCATTCCTGTTTATATAATCACTGCCTTCCAGCTCTGCATTCATCTCATCACGGCCGCCATCTGACCTCGAAGCCGTCCATTCCCCTCTCCCCTGACCACCTTTACACCCACCATTCCACTTTCTCTAACAATGAGTTTCTTTTTTTATGTGTCGGGTTTCTTTCATTTAACATAGTGCCTTCAGATAGATACACTATTTTTATATGCTGTGGTGGTGGTTTATTCATTTTCTTAGTTCACTTTTCACGGTGCCATTCTTTTAACACATGGCATGGTGCTCAGTAAGTATTCCTCTGTGTCAGTAGTATGAACTAGAGCAAGACCTATCAGGGTATGAACTTGTGCATGTGTGTTTGCCTGTATGTGTGTGTGTGTGTGTGTGTGTATAGGTCAGAAGTCACCATCATGTGTCTTTCCTGCTCACTTTTTAACCTTATCTTTGGAGACATTGTCTCTCACTGAACCTGGAACTTGCTGAGTTGGCAAGCCCCAGAAATCTTCTTGCTCGTGTCTGCCCAGTGCTAGGATTACAGGGTCATTCTGCCACATCTGGCTTTTATGTGGGTCCTGGGGGGTCCTGGTTGTCAAAACTTGGGCCCTCATGCTTGTGTTGTGAGTACTCTGCTCGCCCCAGAGAGCAAATGCGAAGAAGGGGTCTGTCCCACCTGCCGATTGCAGAGATAACAGGGCTCACTGAGGAAGATGAGCTTTGTTGCTAAACCATGCATTGAGGCGATATTGACATGTTGAATACCTTGTGGATGCTGAGTTTAAAATTTTTCATGCTTTATCATTTTTGCCCATCTTAAAAATAATAGTTTACACTTCGGAGTCTGTGGAAGTGCCCACAGTGTTTAGAACGAGGCAGTTCTCTCCCTTCTTCACAGAGACGCGGGTAGAACTCGGGTTGCCTGGCTTGATAGCATGTGCCTCTGCCTACCGAACCATCCTGCCCCTCCCTCCATGATTCATGGACAGAGCAGCCTTGTTGAGTTGGGGTTGGACTGGGATTGGATTGAGCTGAGTTAAGACTGAGTCCTGAAAACAGTTTTTGAAGAAACTTGTTAAGATGAAAAACAGCATCAGGGTCTCATTTACCTTCATGGGAAACCGAGCTGAGCTGGGTGGCACAGCACAGATGGCACACTGTTCCTGTGAGTGTGAGGACAGCGAGAGAAACAGATCCAAACAGGAGGCTCAAGAGCCGGCATCCAGGCGCCAGCGTTAGCTCAGGCCTCACACAGTTCCGGCTTCCCTGTGCCTGTGTGTAGCGTGGCATCGGCAGAAGCAGGGGCTGCTACTATTTTGATCACCAAGCTCTGTTTAGTGAATACACTTGATTGGTCCCCTCCTTCTTCTCATGGATGCTATTTTGAGTGGAAAATCACTACTGGAAAAATAAATCCCTGTGTTGATTATGTGGATAACACCACCCCTCCCGTTTACAGACCAATTTGGAGTCTCTCTGAAAAGCCCCTATGTTTAAGGCTTAATCTTCAAGCTGTCACTATTGGGAACCTTTTAAGGTTATGGGGACCAGTGGAAAGACCGTGGATTGTGCCTTGTGGAGATTGGGGGACGTCAGCTTTTCCCTCTTTTATCATTTGTCACTCTTTGTTCATGCAGTGACTTTGCGTCCTCCATCATGTGCTACCTCACCCCCACACCAAAAGCAACTAGGCCAGCTGACCATGGGCTAGAGCCTCCAAAACCGTGAACTCAAACAACCGCCTTCCTTTTATAAAGTGATCCCCTGAGTATTTGTTACTGGCGAGAAGCTGACAGATAGCCCACCACACCCGCTGGGCTATGGAGTGTGGTACAGTCAGCACTTGTGAGGTGATGAGTTACATTTCGGAAGGATCTGAAGCCACAGAGACATTAGCTGGTTTGCACCAGGTTAACAATGTGTGCCAGCACTTGAAAGGGAACACTGATTGTCTACCTATAGTGTGTGTTCTTCCACTTGGTTCCTGGAGAAGCAGTGGTAGGAGGCAGTCTTCAGCCTAAATTCTTTGCTTGTCTTCCCTGAAGGGAGCTATTTTCCGAAAGGGGTATGCTTGGGCCTTGCAGTGGCTGTGCCTCCTGAGCCTTCTCAGGACTGGTTTGGTTGAAATGGGGACTTGTCAATTCTTACTGGCTGGGAGGAAATGCTTTCTCAGTGTGATGCATTAGTCATGAACAGGGTGTAGGAGGGTATTGAACAATCACTCTGACCCTCCTCCCATGGATGGGCCTTTGTGCTAAACTCCAAGCGCCAGCTGTGTTGGAACCAAGCTCTTGCTGGGGATACGCCCACACACTCCCTGCTGTGCACTTGAAGGCTTGGATCAGAGGTGGGAGAGGGTGGTGATTTCAAGGCTGGAACCAAAGTACTGCCAACAGGGACACTCAGGAACGCAGGGCCTCCACGGGTTGTTTGTGTGCCACAAAGGCAGCCAAGAGAAGGGTTAAATGAAGGGCCACATTTATAAACCTGGAGCTGAGTTGTGTGTGTATGTGGGTCCCATCTGCAGTCCTCTGATCCTGTTTTCCATGTCCATGTGAAGACATCACGTGTTGGTTTGAATGGATGCTTGGAATCCCAAGCAGCCTGGGAAAGGCCAAAGATCCCCCCGAAGTGATACAAGGGGCCAGTAGAGTCAGCCAGAAGCACCTGCTAGCTACTCCTTGTGAATACTCTGTGGGGACAAGCACTTTAGGATTTCTTCATCTGCCAGATACTGATGCCTCCCCCTATATAAAGGAGAAAAAGAAAGTCAGTTGGAAGGAGTGTTGGTTCATTACTCGTTGGTTCCACTAGGCTCTGTGTCTAGTGTTTTTGGCCACGTTGCTAGTTCCTGTCTTTCACTGTGTGTATAGTAGTATGTGTGGGGGTTAGGGTATAAGTAATACAGGTGGACATGTCACTTGACCACGGTGACAGAAAATAATGAACCAGCTCCTCATAGAACTGGTAACCCTATCAGAAGAAAATATACATATTTAAGACAAGTTCTCATGTAGCCAGAATGGTCTTGAACTTGATTTGTAGCTCAGGATGGCATAGAACTTTTGATCCTATTGTCTGTCTCCGCCCCTATTCGGTGTTATGTCTTGAAACAGGGTCTCTATCTATAAGGCAAGCTGTTCTGGAAATCAGTATTGTGATTCAAGCTGGCCTCGTATTTGCAATCCCACTGCCTCCATTTCCCATAGATTAGGACTATGGGTGTGAACCACCATAGCTAGGCAGAAGAGAGGACTAAGATAAATAATCCAATAATTGATAATGATGGAGCTCCAGAAGAGAAAAAGGAATGAAGAAACCTTGGAAGATTAGGGCTTTGCAACGTTTTCAATAAAACACCACAGTGTAACGATTGGACAGATTTCCAAGTACTTCACATGCACTTCATTTGGAGGGAACATAGGCATCCTTTCTTTAAAAAAAAATGCAGAGTTAGAGTTTCATTCCAGTATCTACTCCACCTCTTGAGGAGCCTTCAGAATGATGTTTCTTTGCTTAGATGAAGCTCCCTTCTGCTGCTCAGGGAAGAGAAACATTGTCTCAGCTGGTGGGTCAGGCGCTGAGGTGACTGCACATGTGGCCGTGTCTCCAGTGACATTGCTCATGTGCGGTGGGGTAACTGGACTGAAGGGGGTTCATACTGAGCAAGGGGGCTAAGGGTACAGTGGGAATAGAGGGATGGGGTAGATAATAGAAGATGCTTCAAGGACCTTGTGGGGGAATCAAGAGCTGAGCAAGGAGGAGGAGGAAGGAAAGAAGTGAGTTCTCAGGAAACTCAGCTAAATCCTGAGGAGCAGTGTTTTCTCAGGTGTCTCGCCTCGGCTGCGGCACCGACGTGTAAAAGAAAGTGGTTCCTTAACGTGTTAAGTTGCCCCCCAGTTCCGAATCCAGAAATCCTTTACAAATCACAATGCCTTGTTCAACAGAATTGTGAGTAATGGGCGGGGGGCTAACTGTCTGTGGAGTGTGTGATTAGAAACACCAACAGAAGTTCTGTGGAGGTGTTCCAGGAGAGAGGGAGGAAGTGCTGGAGGCAGGTGGCCGAGTCTGAAGGTCTGAGCTAAGTCTTTGAGACAGAAGAGTGCTGTATAGAAGGTCAGGTGGAAAAAGAAGGGCAGAACCCAGAGTTGGAGAAACAACAACAACTGTGGGAAAGCACAGAGTCCAGGGAAGGGGGGCACAGACCAGGAGAGCCTGGTGTCAGCTGAGGCTATGGCCACATGCTCTAACACATAGATTTCACATAGATTAAGACTATGTAATGGCTTCCTGGACTGGAAGGTAGTCAGAGATGGATATCCTCCCACCCTCCCCCCAGTCTGGAAGATGAGCCTCCCCCACCCCCAAACTATGAGGATCAATATTTTGCTTGTTTTAACAAGCTTTTTCTTCTGAAACTGATTTTTTTAAAATTATTTTCTGTTACTTGCTATTGCTAGTCTTTATTTCGCTAGCCTGATAGCTGAAATATCTTAACTACTTCCCTCTACCGTGTCTGAAATTAGTCATCCAATAAAATACAGCACGCCTGGAAGCCGTTTGGTTTGATGCTCATCACATTTGGGGCAGACATGAAGCCCATGTTGTGTGGAAGGCAGGGTGTGTCTTTCTGTTGTGTTTTCACTGTCTGCATATAAGATTGTTTTCTTAAGTACCAGAGAAGGAATATTTATTACTGTATTTGTTGTGAACACACACACACACACACACACTCACACACACACACACACACACACACACACACAGTCTTGCACTTGCGTTTACATCTCTGTGGATTTTCCTTTGGTTCTCACTTACTGAGAATGTGCGTAATTTATTAGAACAGTAGTTCAGACATGTAATCAGGCCTTGGCAACACATGCTGATGCTGTTTGGGGTGGGCATGCGTAGAAATACTCTATTGAGTGGGATTGTCTGTGAAGTGCCTTGCATATCAGTGCCCTGGGCACCCTGTAGCCAATTCTCCTGATCCAGGCCTGGCGTCAGCCTAGCTCTCTGTGTGGTCCCACAGTTATTACTTGGCAGCAAATGCCAGGGGTATAAAGCCAGTAGCTGTCACAGGAGACACACATTTTCCTTGTGATTATATGTACTGGTTTGTCTGCAGGGGCTTTGATGTGTCCATGTTTCAGACCCTTCCCAGAATTCCCTTTATCGTGAGAGAGGCTAGTTATACCCCGACTTAGCCGGGTAGGCGTGTCTGCATTCTGTGGTTTTATTTTGTAGCTGCTCTCCTTCTACTTTTAAACCTTCAGTTTGTGACTACATGCTATGATTTTATATCCTTCTCAATTTGTGATTTGGCTGTGATGAATATCAGACATTACTTAGTCAAACAGCTGCTTTTAAAGTGAGGTTTACTCTTCCTCCTAGGCTTCTGGGGTTCAACTCAGTGATGCCTTTTCTCATTCTCAACCACCTGTTGGTTGAAAAGGGAAAATAAAATCTTGGGGAGCTTTTCATTAGGGTGCTGAAGGTGGGGTCTCCATGGGAGCCAGTCAAAGAAATGTGGATTGTTTTTCAGTGTGGGAAACACAGAAACTTCTAGACCATGCTGCCCTCTTAATTTTAAAGTGACTGTTTGACTAGAAAGTTTGGGCAAAGTTACTTGAGACTTTCCTATTGTCTCCCTACCTGCTCTTCTGGACAGGTTCTCTTTAACTCCGTACCCAGAGTGGCAATAGAGGTCTATAGTTGCTGAAGCCCTTAAGTAATGAGATGGAGAGTAAGGTACAAACAAGCATAGTGGGTACTCGCAGGTCTAGAAAGTTTTGGAGGCTGAACTCAAATTAGAGTGGAGGAAGAGGCATCATTTTTGTTTTTGTAATAAGGTATTGCTGCTTTGCAGTGTAGTCATAATTGCAGCTACTGTTGCAGTTCGTACAGGTGTGGCTGAGACAGTGTTTAAACATCAGTCCTTTCACAGGTTATTCGTATTATTCTGTTTTGCTTTTTTTAAAAATTTCTGGCCCTTTGTTGGGTGGAACGGGCTGTTGTCTGTGTCCTTGGATCTTTTTTTGAGTGGTGATTTGGTTCCTGCTCATGTCTCCTCACATTCAAAATGTTGGAACCCAAAACTCAAAGTGGAGGAAGGACATGGTGGCATTGAGAGCCCAGGAGCTCTCTACTCAGAGAGAACTGCTGTGTGGATAAAAGAGGTTGAAAGGGGCTGGAGAGACAACTCATCAGTCAAGAGCACAGGCTGTTTTTGCAGAGGACCTTCCTCCAATTCTCAGCATCCATATGGCAGCTCACTACCATTTGTAACTGCAATTCCCTGGGCTCTGGTGCCCTCTTCTGGCCTCCACGTTCACCAGGCACGAACATGGTTCAGACAAGTTGCTCCTACACATAATTAATAAATAAATAAATGACCTTTGGCTACCTTCAGATAGTGAGAAGTAGGCTTTCCCTGGACACCCCATCTGCTGGCCTCTTGATTTCAGACTTTCCTGTCTCCAAACTGTGAGGAATGTGTTTCCAATGTCTATAAATTATCCAGTCCAAGGTGTTTTGTTATAGCAGCACAAACTAACTAATACACAGAAGGGGATAATTTCATTTTTTTTTGTCCTCAAAACAAAACATTTAAAAAATAAATCAAATACCAGTTTTTACTGAGTTTTTGTTTTAAGATACTATAATAGGCTCAAGTGGTATGCTTTAATTCTTAGAAAAAATGTTTTCCTTCCTTCCTTCCTTCCTTCCTTCCTTCCTTCCTTCCTTCCTTCCTTCCTTCCTATTTTTTTTTTTTTTGAGACAGAAAAAGGTCTACAAAGCGAGGTCCTACACTCGCTTTGTAGACCAGGCTGGCCTTGTACTCACAGAGATTCACCTCCTTCTGCATCCCTGAGTGCTAGGATTACAGGTGTGTGTGCCTGGCTTTGTTCTTTCCCTTTTATATAATTAGATCCCATCATTGGCCATTTCTTCTCACCCTCTTGAATCAATCTAAATCTTGCTACCTCTTAAAGATAAAGTTCAACAACTTCTTACAGGCAATCTATTTCTTCCCATCATTCACTATTAATAAGGTCAAAGAGGCTGTTTCAGTATGGGTAAGTAAGTGGTCACTGCTCTCTTAGGTTGTAAGCACCATGGGAAATGGTCTCATTCCTCATCTCTATACATCCTCTGCTCTGAGCTGAACTGAATAGTATAGGTTTTACCTAGATATTCTACTTTAGCCAAAAACATTGACAGGTTTTAGACAGTCCAAGCATAGCTATTATAAAATCTATTTTTAAGCACTGTGTTTGTCTTTTGTAAAATGCACCATTGTTTGATGCCCCACTGGGAAGGGGAAAAAGTGCCTGCCTATTGAAGCCAAATACAGCATCGTGATTATGAGATGCATTCCATTTCGGAGCTCCAGGTGTGAAAAGTTTGTTCTTAGAATGAAAGGAACTTCCCGCTAAAACTGGCAGGCTTGGGTGTGCAGCTGCCAGGCAACTTGAAGGGCTTTCGCATGGTGTACTGAGCTCTTTGAAAGGTGGCTTAAATGGAAAGGGAGCGAGAGTGAGGGAGTGTGTTGCACTGGGAGCCCAGAGGGGGCTTTGGACTTTAAGCCTTTGGATGACCATTACATTCCTCCATCTTATGGTACACCCTAGCCTACAAATTCAAGTCTTGGATCTTCTTTTCTAAAAGATGGAGGCTGAACCAGGGGTGGTGGTATCAGCCCTCAGGGGGCAAAGGCAGATGGGTCTCCAAACAAAGAGATAGACAGACAGACAGACAGACAGGCAAACATCAAAAAACTCATGGGGAAAGAATTCTCCCGCACTTTGAACATCTTTAGGAGGAATTATTTTAAAGCAGTTTAAAAAGTCATTTGACTTAATTTCAGTGTGCATGATTGTGTTACACTGAAATGGTTTACTTATGGTTTACTTAGTGACTAAAATCCTTCTGTAAGTGTATGCCGAGCTGGATGGTGTTTATGACATCCCGTTAGCAGTAGTGATCCAGGGGATTCTATGTCACACCTACCTGGTGAGACAGCTGTTGTTTCCCATTATCCCACTTTTCAACTCCCTTTGGTTATTGGTGACACATTGAAATGTTAATGAAACATTCCTATACATATACAGAGCTAACATTTCTAGAGTGTCTCACTTTTTCTCTGTATTGCTCATGACATGGCCTCCCCTCTATTTGAAGTGTGCAATAGCTCTGCTTTTCTTTTTTTTTTTTTTTTTTTTTTTTTTTTGACTTCCACCCCAGATCAGCTGGGACAGAAAGAAGGGAGAAGCAGCCCTGGACAAGGGATTTTTTTTTTTTTTTTAAAGTTAGCCCTTTAGGGGTTGTTAAAATTATTTTTCTAAAACTGTGTTTGTTTCTCAGTTTATCTCTTAACCTGGATATCACAAAAATAATTGAGGCTCTATTATTTTAACAAGCTTCACAGCACAAGAACTGAGTAGTGTTGAGTCTATTCTTAACTCCCTAAGCTTATCTGTTTTCTTCCCAGCATATACCCCAGAGATACTTGGACTTTGTAGCCTTCTGCAGAGTTCTCTCCTGAATTCTTCTGGACCTCTCCCTGTGGCTGAACTCCCCTACTTCCTCCTCTAACTCCTCCTCCACTGACTAGCAGGAAGTCCAGTCCCTCTTTTCTCTCCTGCTCATCGATTGGCTGTATCAGGGGACAGTTGGGCAGCAATGTTTACACAACATTGAGACAGGAAATATTCAGAACAAGGGTTGCAACCAGATATTGGGGGATACAGAAATCAGCATTGTAATTATACAATAACCTTATGTCTACAAGGGGCCTAGGAAATGATTCATTAGCCCCCATTAAAGTGATCACTCCTTAGGGCCCGTGATCTTTTCTCTGCTATCTCCGTGTTACAGAGGTTCTCAACCCTTGTTGCTCACAGGCGTGGCTGCCATACTGGCTTTCTGGGTTTGTGGCCTCTCCCCAGGGTGACCTCACTTGCCATGCAATTGGCAGCTCCAGCAGGGAATTGGGCTTAGGAGACCTTTGGAGAATTAAGCTGTGGGCAGTGACCTTATTTTGCTCTTCAAGTAAAAAGGACCCCGATCTACCTTGCTGGGTGTTGGTTGGGCTGGAAGACCCCTTCTCTTCAGGCTGCACAGGAAGAGCCAGGGACTGTTGTAGAGAGGGTAGTGACACTTTCATATCTTGGGTCACTTAGAACTGAACAAAGCCTGAGTGTTGACAGCAGCAGTGGCCTTGTTCCCCTTGCTCTGGGTGCCTTTCTTCTCCGTAGTAACCTGAAAGCATGTGTTTCAGGAAAGGCCCCTGTCTCTCTGTTACCTTAAGGTTGAACATCAGGTTTGGAAAATCAGAGGATTTGAACCACAGCTCCCTCCTGGGTCGTTAGCTCTTAACAGCAAACGAGGAGCAGATCTCACCTACCATTCCCTGCCATGTGTCCCAGGAAGCTGGCTTTTCTTGTGCGCAGTGAAAGCTTTAGTTTCCATGAGAACAAGAGGCAGCTCTGTCCAAGGGAAGAGATCTGAATGGCTTGGTTCTAGAAAATTAGTTGTTGAGCAAAGTGGTATGTTTTGAAATCTCTCCTGAGCTGAGATGATGCTGTGTGCCCGAGAAGATTATTCTGGTATGCAGTTTAAGGATTATACTGTTCTGTTTGAGAGATTGTTTAAAAGTGCTTCAGCCTGAATCCCGTTCTCTCCTACTTTGTTCTCACAGGCTCTGAGGTAACTTTTTCTGTCACTGGACATTCAGTACAGTTAGCATCTCTTCCATTCTTTAAGGAGGTGGGAGTAGAGTCTTCCACTTTCTCTTCTAACATCATGTGTGTGCTTATTGGTGCAGCCCTAACTGGAAGTAGTGTCAAGAGCCAAGAGTCCAAAGCTGTGCTCTGCTCTCAAAAGGTCACTATGCTTCCTTGCTGGGCGGTAGTCTCCAGTTGCTTTGCAGCTTTTAGAAATGACAGAAAGAAAGATGATGCGTGGATTGTTTTGTTTTGTTTTTAATTCCTTTGGTTGTCATACTGTGTCCTGAAAAGGTTATTAAAGCCATTTAGCAAGCTGGGCCTCATTGGAGCCATTCTTAGCATCAGGCTGTGTGGATATTTGGGAGTGCTGCTGGGCAGCTGTGGAGCAGATCCCTCAGGGACGGGAGGTTTCCAAGTTCCCTGAAATGACACTAGTAGGAAGCTTTGCAGTGGTGATGGTGTCATGGTGCCTTGGCGGTTCCCAGCTGGAGGTGTCTGAGTGTAGCTGTAAGATGATGAACAGGAAGAACTTCAGGAAAACTAAGAGTATTTTGGCCCAAAGCCATCAACACAAGGGCAAGCCAGAGAGTAAGCTTTTTAGAAATGGTAGCTCTCCCTGGGTAGGGGGAGGACAGATGACTTCATTTTGAAATAAACTCTCTTTACTCACAAGTATGGTAATGCCTGTCCCAGCAGAACCTGTTTGTTAAATATTGCCAGAGATTCACTACTCCAAAATTGAAGTTATTATTTTAGTAGATGATTCCAAACTTGTAGCCTGCATCCCAGCAAGCAGTGATTCTGTGAATCTGCCTCTTGCTTCGCTATCTCGGGTGCTTGGCTATATTAGGAAACATCGTTGCTCAGAAGTGGGGTGGACATGGAAACTTTTGGGGATTCTTATTTGGCCATTGGAGTATCTGTTTATACTTGTCTTAAAAACCTGGTAGACCAAAAAGAAAAAAAAAAAAAAAGATCGTTTCATTCATGTCTTATGGAATAAGAATTGGGATCCCTATCATGCCCATTCATCTATGCTGAAAGATAATTGGTTCTGTGCCAAGACCTTGGCCCCGCCCCAGAGCCCTCAGTGGTCTTGCCTTTTCCCTGAGAAGCAGGTGTGCGAATCCTGGCTGCAGCTTCAGGGTTTACAAACACCAAGCAAACACAGCCTTGGTGGAACTGTCATTGACACCAATTGAGTCAGGTCGCTGGTCAGGGCCGGAATGTCTGACTTCCAGCTGCCTGCCCCTCAGTCACAGGCTAGCGCCGTAGTCACAAATGCTGTCCAGGGGCAGCCACCTTAGAGGTTACGGCCGGTACACTCCCCAGCAGTGTTATGCTGCATCTCTTCCAGCTAATTTACAGAGTTCAAGGTGTGTTTTGTTCCAATCAGTTGACAAGGAAAGATGTATATGTATGGAATTTGTTAGCAAGACCGTGAGGAAGGATGGCATTCCTGTCTTGGAGCAGGAATATGTGTCCTGCTGAAAGACTGACGTGAACATTGTGAGTTTCACAGAGGTCGGGTTCCTCTTTGGGTTGGCTGCAACTTGGGTTCCTGTGACGTTAAGCTGGATGTGAAGCTCAGTAGGTGGACACTGTCACCCCTGTTTTCCACTTTGACTTTGTTCCTTTTTCCAGTAGTAATCTCCTTTATTGTTTTTATTTTTAATTTAAATTTATTTGTATGTATGGGAGTGTGTTCATAGACAGGTGGACACACACACACACAGAGAAAGACAGACAGAGAGTCTTGCACTCATCATAGCACATAGCACAGGCCAACTGGTGGGAAATGGCTTTCTTCCTCCACTGTGACATTGCCTGTAATCAAACTCAGGTTTAAGGCCTGGTCGCAGGAGCCTTTACCTGCTGAGCCTTGTAGGCCTCTATTCTAAATTATTTCCATATGACTGTCACTCCAAGTCTTTTGGTAACAATTTAAAGAATAAATGAAAACCTGATGCATTTGCTTTATCTTTCTTTCTTTCTTTCTTTCTTTCTTTCTTTCTTTCTTTCTTTCTTTCTTTCTTTCTTT
>NW_026592666.1:7685370-7723170 GCF_907164565.1 Psammomys obesus | reverse complement strand
TTTCTTTCTTTCTTTCTTTCTTTCTTTCTTTCTTTCTTTCTTTCTTTTCTTTCTTTCTTTCTTCTTTCTTTCGCTGGAGAGACAGCCGTGGGTGCTGGGAACCAAACTTTTATATTTATGGTTGTGAGCCTAGCCTTTAACGGCTGAGCCATTTACTCTTGATTTTTAACTCATTAAAAACAAAGTTCTAGTGCCCTAGATCACTTGTTTGATTTATCTATCTCATCTATCTGCCTGTCCAATCCATTCCATTCAGGACATTCTGATTTGGAAGCTAATATGAATACTACAACTTAAGTCTACTTGGCATTTACTGTTTATAAAATGAATGTTTATAATTTTGACCCTGTCCTACCCCCCTTGCCACTTTTAGGTTCTGGGAGAAAGCAATTTTCTGGTTTTTGGTAGTTGACTAGTTGCAGATGTTTTGGGTGAATAAAAAGGGGCAAAGCAAGAATTATCTCACATAGGATTTGGTGGGGGGCTGGTCATTGAAGATAGGTTCTTTGAAGCCAAGTACAACATTCTTTTCCCTGCACACATTGGTTTTTGGAACTTGTAATGGAACAAAACAATAAGCCGGACTCCAGCAACCAGGCAGCAGAGGGTCCAGTAGAAGCACTGAAGGCGTTTAGGAAAAGACACAAACAAAGAACTTCTGAGATGCCGTCTTCACTTTCATCATTCCCCAGGACTGGGGCAGTCGGGCCTTTCAGCCCTATGTTCCTTTCCCCACCACCTGTACATTCTACTCTGCAAACTGGTCATTTGATACCTGGCACGGAAATGGTCTATGAGTTGAAGTATAATTATATTGAGATTGAATACCTCAGTGACATCAGAAGGGTTGCCTGTACATAGTGTAAGTCCCAGCGGAGCTGCTGGGTTTCGTAGCTTGGCTTGTGTGTTCACAGGAGCTTTGACAAGCTGAGTGTGCCCTATCTGCCAGCTAGCCTAATCTTGTCCCCAAATTGTTCCATAACGAATGTAAAGGGACAGACTTCATTTTACTTGTAAGACTCCGTCTCAGAGGATCAGGTGACATGCTAGCCTGTCCCCTAGTGTGCCTCTTACAGGCTACAAACATTAAACAGTAGTGGCAAGAATAGTTCACATTTAGCAGAACTGATCACTGGATAGGCAGGCAAGTGGATTATGTAATGTAGATGATCTCATTTAATGCTCATAACAACCCAATAGTTTTGAACTATTATTATCCCCAGTTTTAGGTGGTGGGGTTAACAGCATGTCCCTAATCATTCTGCACGTAAAGATGCAACTCGCAGAGCCATGTTGTAAGGAATGCACGCAGTGATCCCCCAGGCTCTGGCCCCCCGACTCTGAGCTTGGTGCAAAGCTGCTTTCTCATTATCTAGAACTGTTCGTGGGTCTCAGAAAACCCCTCAGAACCCTGAGTTTTCTCAAGGCACCCTGGGATGCACACACAAGGTCACTGTAGTGTCCACCAGCTCCAGCCACAATGAGTGACTGTTGGAACGTTGTGCTCTTGGCATATCTGCTGATTACAATGGAACAAGTGTGGGCTCCTCCTTAGGCTACCTCATGTTTCAATTCCACAGACAAGGTTATGGGGAACTTTTTTGTTTCTCCTAAAATCAGGGGAAAAAAAAGCAAACAGACTCTGTTGTTTCCCTTTGTGCTTTATGAATAATGTCCTGTACTTTTATCTTTTTCAGCTAGTGCTTTTGTTCAGACCTAGAAGAATATAGATAGAAAACATTTTAATTCTGGTAGATAGGATAATTTGTTTTTAAGTATAAAAACTGCATTATCAGCCTCTATAGTGCAGGTGGAGGGACAGCCGCCGCCCGCAGCCTAGCTGCCAGCGAGGATCTAGCCTTGCAAATTATTGGCAGCTGGCATGGTAATGAGTCCATTTCAATATAAATGGGTTGTTGCTTATTAATATCTGCCAGCTCCTAAGCGATTCAGGAACTGCTTTGAAATTTGGGAAATTTGCAGAGAGCAGTGGATGGGGGTGCCTGGGAAAAGGGGACGAACGGGATGGCAGTGGGGGCAATCGTGGAAAGGGCACACATTGTGGGTTAATAATGGGCTTCAGCTAGAACTTCTGTTCCTTCCCCTGCCAGCGTGACTCATGGGCTTCATGGCTAAACAGCACGTTTTCCAAGATAAAGGAGAAACAAAACTCACTGTTCTGTTCTGTGTGGATGTATATATTTATTTACTTACTGCTTCTCTGTGGCTCCTTTCCACACACTAGGCAATTCTCTGTGTTCCCACCTTGCTGAAACTACCAACAGTGGGTGGCTGAGGCCTGCAGCCCACAGAGGAATGTCCTTTGGAGACGAGTAAAATAAAGTCACTCGAAGATACTTTAGGCCTTTTTGCTAGCCTTAGTACTTGCAGTTTTACCTCAGAAAACCAGGTTCAAGTGCTAAATAACAACAACAACAACAACAAAGCCGTTACACTGTCCTTTCTTGGAGCTGTCCTTGTCAGTGTATCACCAGCACCATCATCATCACTGTCATCGTCATTTTACCTAAACTCTTTTGTTTGCGTTTTCTTCATGAGCTTTCTCTGAGTCTGATGTTTGTCATCTTAAACACATGGAGGACAGGAAAGTTTGTGGAATTAAGTTGTGGAAGACTCCCCCATACTTCTCCAACACATACATCACTTTCTTTAAGTCTCTTTCTCATCGAAGTCTGTGAGACTATTGAGGCTTCCTTGTTTCCTTGCTTTTCTGTTAAGATGCTTTGACAATTGAGGGAAGAGAATGAGCAGTATTCTGAAGTAACCTGCTTATGCCAACCAGTGCTACATCCACAGACAGGTTCAAGTGTATACAGGGCTCTCTGTGACCATCAATATAAATATGCTGGCGTTTATGTGTGTGTCTCACTGAGCCTGCCGTTGTAGACCTATAGCTGAATGTCGTGTCTGTATTTAAGGGTAGAGTGTTTCACATTAAATTGATATTAGAAAATCAATGTGCAGGCTCTTTCCTTTCTGCTGCCTGACCATTGCCTTTCTGTTTTTCTATCTCCTCCAGGTTTTTGGCACATTCTCCCAGACTCAGGTGAGACCCTGATAGCACCCTATGGGGCAGGTGCTGACGTACGCCCCAACTCCAGCCACTGACATCATTGCCAGCCTCAGTTTCTAAATGCCACAGTGCTCTTGGTCCAGCTGGGCACCACTGTTGCCTTTTAAGGTAGGTCTGCGCATCTAGATTTGAGCCTTTGTGACTGAGGGAAAGTACTTCAAAGGTGGTGGGAGCCACACAGTAGACTGCAGTCACTGAAATTGCCTTACACACATGGTGGGAAAGGAATTCGGAGTCACTGCTGTGGATTACAGCTGCACCCATCTAACCATTGAAAGGCGTTAGCGTTAGCCCAAAAGGAAATGGGAAGTTCGAGTAGGTACCTCTGAGGTCTTTTCTTTTCCTGTGAATTGCCTCAGGGTCTTTTATCTCTGAGTTTCACCAGCTTTATATTGGATTATGTTTTTTTGTTTGTTTGTTTTTAGCAAACTTAGTAATCCCAGCCTCAAAACAATGACATATTTCTGCTTCAGGTTGTCTTTGAAGAGTAAAGATAAATACAGTCAAAATAAAATCTAAATAAGATCATTGCTTATTTGCTGAAACGTGTTTAGTCTCTTGGGCTAGGGGTATTTGTGTGTGACTTGGCAAAAACTCCGTCCGTGCATTGTAACGAATTAGCACAAACTTTGAGAGCTTCGTCTGTTTAATCTTAGCTCTTTCCCCTCTCCATCTTCAGGCACAGCATCCAGTAGGAAAAAACAGGCTCGAAACCAAGACCTCCCACCAGAAGCTAATTTTAAATTTGCAATCTGTTGTCTTGTGATTCTCACTTCCAATTTAACTTTGAAATAAATACAGCTCCTCCATTCCCCTGCAGCCTCAGAGGTCTGTTTTCCAGTCACGAAAGGGTAATCGCTGCATTTATTTTAATAAAATTTTAGCTACCTCGGGGGAGTGGAAAGTGATACTAATAATTATAACTCACATCCATCATTAGCTAGCTTATGGTTGGGGTTCGCAACTCTGCCTTACTCTGCAGAAGTGAGACCTGGCCTGGGCAGTTAACTTTTCACTTTAGCACGATATGAGTGGGACTGGCCTAATAGGAGTTTGCAGACCTTGCAATCTAGTTCGTAGAGACTTTGAAATGTGCTTTCTTTGAGGCCGTCTTAATGATAAACAGGACTGTAATTTCCATAAAAAGAAGATGCATATGCCAAGATAGGTGGGCGATGGCCCGTTGCCATGGGGCAATATGACAAACAGGAGGGACTGTGTAGGCTTAAATAACTCCAGCCACAGACAGAGACAATGTGATGAGGTCACATTGAAGGGATACATGGAGATCCAAGCTAGGTAGTGTTTTCCTTATCATAGATACTTTCCTAAGACATCTGTCCAGAGTTTACATTTTGTTGTAGCTCTCTGTGTATGTGACATCCTTACCCCTTTAAGGTTAGAAAACTTTCATTGACTTAAAGCTTGTGAATGTTTTGTTTATTTATCTTTAAAAATGAAACATAATGGCTGGAGAAAAGACTCGGTGCTTCGGAGCACTTGCTGCTCTTGTAAAGGAGCAGTGTTTTGTTGCTGGCACCAAAATGTTAGGCGACGCACAGCAAACTGTAACTCCAGCTCCAGGACATCCAGAGCCCTCCTGTGCTCTCTCCAGAGCCCTCCTGTGCTCTCTCCAGAGCCCTCCTGTGCTCTCTCTGGCACTTTCGAGCAACTAAAAATAAAATCATTTTCTGAACAAAATCAGTTTTGTAGGGATGTAGCTCAGAAGTGGCATGCTCACCTAGCCTGGTGTAAGACCTTGGATCAAGTCCCACCACCCCCTATAGGAAAATAACCAACTGTGGTGAAAATTGAAGTGACCTGGATGTGCTTTGTCCAGAGTAACTCCTGCACACCAGTTTTCACAAGAGTGTGGCTTATGTTTCATCTCTATTAGAACTTTGATTTGTGGGAGAGGAGTTTTGTTCCAAAGAAGGTTAATAATCGTGGTGAGACTGTGGTTTTAAATGTTTACTCCTGCGCAGGGCAGGCTAGGGTCAGCCAGTCAGCCAGTTGGTCTTGGTCACCAACTCTCCTGCTCTGTTCCTGGGATGGAACAGCCTACTGTCTGCCAGTGGCATCCCAGAAAGTCCTGGTATCATTAGGAAGCTAGACATCATAAATCATAAAAATATTATTGTAATCTCTGCAGTGCTCAAGAGATGTGATTATTTGCATGCTCTTGTATCTTTTTTATTTCTGCACCTGTTTCTGCCTCCATCACCTGCAGTTGCTGGATTCCTTTTCCTTGTTATCACTACCCAAGACTCAGACCAAACTGGAATGTTGTTTCTTACAGTACTAAGAAAGGGTGATTTAAAAGTGTAATACACATGATAAATTTTAGATCATGCCAGGCTTGCCACCCCCTCCAATATTAACAACAGCTCAGATTTTTCCAAGCTTAACTTCGTTGTAGGAGGTTATGTTTTCAGAGAGCTAATATGTTCCCAAACAACTTGATAAAAAGGCTCACAGGGCTAAGCAGTCTTGTGTGTGTGTGTGTGACCCAAACTTTTATATGTATCCTGGGGGCTGGAAAGATGGCTCAGTGATTATGAGCACATACTTCTCTTCCAGAGGTCTAGGTTCAATTCCCAGCACCCACAAGGTGGCTCACAACCATCTGTGAGCCTGTGACCCCAGGATCAGAGGATCAGATGCCCTTTTCTGACCTCTTTAAGCAAAACACCCATGAATATAAAATACATTAAAAATAAATTTTAAAATGTATTTTGGGGGCTGGAGAGACGGCTCAATTAGGAGCATTAGCTGCTCTTCTAGGTCCCAGCACCCACATGACAGCTCACAACTGTCTGTAACTACAGTTCCAGAGGGTCTGATATTTGCACACACCCATACAAGCAGGCAGAACACCAAATGTACATAAAATAAATATAAATAAGTCATTAAAAAATGCATTTTGTTTTTCTGAACAAATCATTGTTCATGGTGATCCCATATAGCAGGTAGTTATGCTTCTTTTCTTTTCTTTTCTTTTCTTTTCTTTTCTTTTCTTTTCTTTTCTTTTCTTTTCTTTCCTTCTTTTCTTGTTTTGTCTTAAGACAGTGTTTCTCTGCATAGCCCTGGCTATTCTGGAACTTGCTCTGTAGACCAAGCTGATCTCAAACTCACAGATCCACCTCCCTCTGCCTCCCAAAGGCATGCGTCACCACTGCTTGGCCTAGCAGTTAGGTTTTCATGTGTTTTAAGCACATTTACCTTTACTTGAGGAACATAGTTATAATGTTTTATAATGCTTTAAACTTCTTTCCATCATAATTCCAATGTCTGGGCCTCCTGAAGTTTGGCATCTGTTGGTGGCTTTTTACCGCAGGAGCTGGTTATATTTTCCTAGTATTTGGAATACTACAAGGACATTTTGAACATTATATTGTGGGATTCTGGGTCTTGTTGAAAATCACCTGATGGACATGGGTCTTGTGATGGCTGTTACTCTGTCAGGGAATCTGAAAGTCACCAGCCTGGGTTTAGGATTTAGAGTGCAAGCTCTTGGTCTCATCATGTCAGCCATGTATCCAGAGCCTCTGCTGCAATACTTTGGGTTTGTGCCACATTTGTGCCCACAAGGGTCAGTCTGAGACATGGGCTGCTCAGCCTTAAGCCTCTGTCTGCTGTGTTGTTCTGAGTCAGCCCCAGGCATGCGCACCCAAGGTATATATGGGCTTAGAGACATTAGGAGAGACTTGTTTCCCCGCTCAATCTCTGGCTTCCAAGGACCGTTCTTCTTCCGCTCAGAAGCATAGAATCTGTCCACTGGTCTTGTTGCCTCTTCACAGCTGTCTTCAGTGCTCAGCCTTGGTGCCAGCCTGGGAGAGAAGTTGGATCAATTAAAAAGCCAAACCAAACAAAAAGAAAACAAAAAGCAAGAGGGACTCCCTGTCTGTTGAGTGTCTTCTTCAAGTTTGGACTCTTCCTTGGTCTGTTTATTTTTGGTTTAGAGTTTTTACTGGTGACTAATGGAGTGAGGTAGTACTTTGCTCTTTATTGATGGCAGATATTAGCAATTAGTTTTTGCTCACTACAGTAAACCAAAGTTCTGTCCTCAGATAATCCCTTCCTCTGTATTTACTTAGGTTGCAATATTTTCCTCAGCATTTCCAGGCAGCATTTTCCCAGTGATGCCTACTAAGTGCTTCTTTGTTTCTTACTTGCTTAATTTACTGAAGCTATAATATAGTAGGATATTTTAGGTACCTTTTAGGTAAAAAAGAAAGGGTTGCTTGGGTTACAAATGTATTTCTTGAGAAAAACTCCTTACTTTTAGATTTAATTTTTTTTAAATTGGACCATTCCCATTTAGTTAAGACTTGATTTATTTGTTTCAAATTTTTTATTTTAAAATAATTAGAGTCATGGAAAATTTTACAAAATGGTATATCCATTACCTATTTCTCAGCCACATGTCTCATAGTATGGTAAAATTCAGGGATTTGCCTGTGTGTGTGTGTGTGTGCGCGCGCGCGCGCGCGCGCGCACGCCCGTGAGTGAGCGAACAAGCGAGCAAGCGAGCATGTGTATGTGTGTACATGCCTATCCTTTGGAATGTCTGAATCATTTTATCTTACAGTGATAATTTTATCTTTCAGTGATAATTTTACCTCACAGTGTGATACAGTATCTGTACCATTTTGTCAGATGGACTTAGAAAGCTAAAGAACCCTATAAAATCAGTCCTTCCATATGTACACGTGAAATGCCCTAATAAAAGTTGTGCATTTTGATAATCTTCCTAAACATAACTTTTAGCTTCTTCCCTTAAAGGCCTATGTAGTACATTCAGCCACTGGAAAGCTTATGTCATCAGTTAGCTGAGGTCATGGTGGTCATGAGACCTGGAGCAGCCCTACTCTTTCTGTTACTGACCCTGGGATCTCCGGACCTCCTGAGTCCTCACATACCACTTGGAGTGTTACTCTGGTCCATCGTGCTGCTGTGCTGTCCCCTCACTTTCCCTGACGTACCACTTTCACTGTTACTCTAGCTCATCGTGCTGCTGTGCTCTCCCCTCCCTTTTTCTGAGTCATCTTGGACCTGGGCGTTTCTGCCCCTGTGGCCCTGACTGTAGGCAGAGATGGCTATTAACTTAGCCTCTTCCTAAGCTTCTGCCAGGCAGCTTTAAACCAGGGAGGATAGAAAGTGCAGGAAGGATTCAATGGATTGAGGTAGTGTGGGGGCCATGGTGGAGAAGTACAGTTCACAGATGAGGGCCGTGTGCAACCCGGTGGGCCCTATTGTCTGTCTTTAAAATTTTAATGTTATGTGTAGGGCTGTTTTGCTTGCATGTCTGTCTATGGAGGCCAGAAGAGAGTAGCACCACCCACTGGAGTTACAGGGCATTGTGAGAGGCCATGTGAGCTCGTGGAATTGAACCCTGGCCCTCTGGAAGAACAGCAAAGTGCTGTTAAACAGTCATTCCTCTAGCTCCTGGCTTTTATTGTATGAGCTGTGACCTTCTATATTAAGGGTGTTTTTTAGTCACTGTGTGTTTGTTTGTTTGTTTGTTTGTTTGTTTGTTTGTTTGTTGAGCAGCCACCCCTTGTCAGGCTCTGTTCTGGGTCCCTGACCTACAAGAGGAAGCAAAATAAGTAAAATATTCGACTTTCCTGATACTCATTTTTTGTGGGAAAGGACAGAATTAAGAAAATGAGCAAATAAACTGTCTCTGTGATACTTTATGTGAACTATTGTGGTAAACATTAGGGGATAATAAGGGTAAGAGCTGAGTTCTGCAGGAGAGGTTGGTACTTGAAATCGGAAGGCGGGGAAGGCCTCCCTGACAATACCATGCTATCTTCAGGTGTCAATGAGACTGTTGCCAGTAAGGAGGGGGTTTCCAGGCAGAAAGAAGAGCATGAGTAGGAGCCTCAAGAGAGGCCAAGGAAGCCTGAATACCAGTGTGGCTTAAGTATTAAAGGCTATATACTAAAATTGTATCTACTACCCCCATTTCACCACCTGCATGTAATAGCTGTCTAGATCTAAGTCAGCGTTGCCCTGAAAAAGAAATCAGTGCTGGTGAGACTTCCCAGTTTGTGGTCTGGTACAGGTCTCAATAGCTCTTAACCAAAATGGTTGGGACTAGAAGTGTTTCAGATTTCAGATTTTAGATGTTTGAGGTATTTTGGGGGGTGGAATCCAAGTGTAAGTGCATAATTCATTTATATTTCATGTACATCACTCACACACAGCCTGAAGCTGACTTTACACACTGTTTTTAAGGCATCTGTGTTTTGACTACAACCTGTTGTGTGAGGAAACCTGTGGACTCTTCTGCTTGGGGCATGATATTGACACGATTATGTATACTAAACGTGTATCTTTGCTGGGCCTTGTCTCTTCTGTCTTGATTTCTGTGTGTTTATCTGTATTTCATGCCTTTATGACTATCCTCCTTGCCTGAAGACTTCACCCTTAGCTGGGATTGTGTGCTGGCCATGTACTTGATTTGTCTCTTACGTCTGGCTTGGATGGATTCATTAACTCTTTGGACTGAGTGCAGAATTTCTGGTCTTTTGTAGATATATTTTTTTAAAGTTCACTTTCCACTATGAAATAACAAGCCTGTCCTCACATAAACAAAGAAACAAGCCTTTAAACGTTTTAAATAAAAATACATCACAAGTCGCAAGTGTGCTGGCACAGGAAGGTGATGGGGTAGCTGGCATTTTACCTGTGTGTGAGAAGGGCTGTGGTTCGCCCACTCTCTGAGGGTTCCTGCCTTGGGCAGGGCTGTGTCTCCTCAGCAGTGAGCAGTTTTAATGTTTCAGCCTTATGTTATTTATAGAGCCTGTCCCCACCCCTGCCCTGCCCTGCAGAGACCTTCAGGGGAAGGCTTTCAGATTAAGGAGTGCTTCTTCAGCCTCTAGAAACTTATTTCTTTTTAACTTTTGTTGCCTTATACTTTGTGCTGACTCTGCCGAGGTCATTCCCTAAGAATCTGTCCTGGTAGGATTTAGGAGACTTGGCACTTGTCTTTAGGTTCTAGTACTGAGGATAAAATGCCTTCTTTCCTGCCTTGGCACATGAAAAGAATCTTACTACTAAAAGTGCTATTAATCCAGCAGGCCCGTCAGCATGATGCATGGACAGTTATAATTCTTGCACGTTTAGCCATTTCCTTCAGGAGCCCTCTCTTGGGGCTTTTAGGTTGATTAGTTTTCTCTTGGCGGAAAGGGACCTCCCCAGAAAGCCCTCGTTTATGTTTGTAGGCTGTTGATAGATGTAACACAGGAGGCTGTAATACACTGTGACAACACCTAAGTTGACAGTTTCGTCTTTTCTTCCGTTCAGTTCTTTCACTGATTCTTTCCTCCTCTGAATTTCCACCCATGTGAGTCTTAAAATTGAGCTGCAACTAACATTTTGTTCTTTGTCTTCTGTTTATTGATAAAACACATAGGAACACTAATACTTAATTTAGCCTTTTGGGAAATTAAGAGCTGGGGTTGGGGTGTAGTTCAGTCTAGCTTTCTTAGTCTGCCTAAGGTCCTGGGTTCAAACCCCAGATCCCTCATTTTCTCGACAGTATGAGGTGCCGGGTAGCTCAATGAAGAGCATGTGGTTAACGCTTAAGGTTCTCTGATGGATTCCTAACACCTCGAAAATAAGTAAAATAATAAAACATGGATTCTAGGAAATTGGACATGGCCCTTAGTGTTGGTAAAAATCTTTTTACTTATTCTTGTAAAGCATGTAGAAATGCTAAACTTAAGAGTTAAGGTGTATCATGGTCTTCCATGGACCATTAATCTTCTCATTTTCCTAATGATTCTGAATGACATCAGTCAGAGGGGTGAGAACATGCTGCTCTGAGATGTACTGGCTGCCGTAAGGAGGGAGTCCTCTTTCTTGGAAGCTCCTCTTCGAGAATCATGATGTGTGGCTCAATGGGGGACATTCTAATACAGGAATAACATCTGGTATCTGGATGAATTACCTCTGAACTCACTGGCAAGTTACCTACGTTTTCCCTATGTGCCACACACCATAGAGATGCTTGTCAGAGCTGAAGCCATTTTAGAGTCAACAGTGGGTCTGTAGTGATTTCTGGAGCAATGTGAAGGTACATTATGCTGTGGTCATCAACCTCGTTTTGTGTTTCCTCTGGCGACTTTCATTTTCTCTGTTACTGTGTACCTTCCATGGCTAGAATCTCAGTTTCATAGGAGTGGAGGATGTGTCCATGCCATTCATTGCCCACCCCTGGCTTCTAGAACATGGCAGGTGCTCAGCAAGTGCTTCTTGAATGGCTCTGTGGGAATTTGACAGAGCCAGCACAGGGATTTGCCCAGGGAGACAATCTTTAATTCTTTCATTCCATCTATTTTCATGTTTGTTGTCTTAAGTGTATATGCTTCTGAGAGAAATAAAGAGACTTCTGGAGCAAAGGTAGCTGTGATGCTGTGAAGATTTTTCTTTGCTGTTGTGGGTAGCAGAATTGTGTCATCGGGTCAGAGATAGAGACTAGGAATGTGATATTTGAGGACTGACTCAACCTGGAAGGTGCTGCTGGGCTGGATTACATTTGGGTTTCACAGTGTGCATTTCTGTCTTCAGGGCACTGTGTACCAGATTCATGTTCACAGGTTGGATGCGCTCCCAGAAATAGACCCATTAGTCAGCTGCCAAGCAAGGTTTTCATTTTGTCCTCCGTATGCCCCTCCCCTCAACCCTCCCACAGATCAGAGTTTTCAGAGTGGCTGTGAAATGAATGATACCAGTCTATTTTCTTCATGATTTTGATTTGTTAGGAAATCAACAAACAAATCAATTTTTGAAATCAAATTTTGATTTGATTTTGATTAGGTATGCATCTTGAAGTTTTCAAGTTTTGGTTGATTTTTGAGGTGTGGATAGAAACCAAATAAAGCAAAAGAGATCTCAGACTGTGGAACAGATAGAAATACATAAGCCAAAACAAGAAAACAAACAGACCCTCCTTCCCTCCGCAGAAAGGGGGACAGAATACTCCTTTGGGGGATACCTGGGTTTACACCTTAGTTGTCAGTGTGTGGTAAAAGGAGACTTTCCGGTGTGTCATTGTGAAGCTTCAGAAGAAAGCCAAGGTTGAGGCGAGAGGCTGCTTGCAGGGAGTGACACTCTGGATGACCCCTGGGTATCTACCGTTTGGGAAAGACAGCACTCTCATTATTGAATTTATGTGAGTGTTTCGCCCTTCTGGGGGCTGTCTCAATAGATAAAGCTATTCTCACCTGTTGCCAGGAATCAGTGCGCGTGTGGGCACAAAACAGCTAGAAGCTGTGTTTTTATTTCCCTAACCCCACAGCCAAGGTGCGTGCTCATCCTGACTCTAAGCCTCACTCTCAAGGTTTTATACCCATTCTAATGCAGACTCCATCATCCCGGCCACTTCTTTATTTGTTTTTGTTTGTTTGTTTGTTGCCCTTTGCCACAGACCATAAAACCATGGGAAACGCAGAAAGCCAAAATGTGGACCACGAGTTTTATGGAGAAAAGCATGCCAGCCTGGGGCGGAAGCACACATCCCGCTCCCTGCGACTGTCACACAAGACGCGGAGGACTCGGCATGCTTCCTCCGGGAAGGCGATCCACAGGAACTCCGAAGTGAGCACCCGGTCCAGCAGCACCCCCAGCATCCCCCAATCCCTGGCCGAAAATGGCTTGGAGCCCTTTTCCCAAGAAGGTGCCCTAGACGACTTCGGGGACCCCATCTGGGTGGACCGAGTGGACATGGGCTTGAGACCTGTATCCTACACCGACTCCTCCGTCACTCCCAGTGTAGACGGCAGCATCGTCCTCACCGCAGCCTCTGTGCAGAGCATGCCAGACACGGAGGAGAGCCGGCTGTACGGGGATGACGCTACGTACTTGGCTGAGGGAGGCAGGAGGCAGCGTCCCTATACATCCAATGGGCCCACGTTCATGGAGACAGCGAGCTTCAAGAAGAAACGCTCCAAATCTGCAGACATCTGGCGGGAGGACAGCCTGGAATTCTCACTCTCAGATCTGAGCCAAGAACATTTAACAAGCAACGAAGAAATCTTGGGTTCCGCAGAAGAGAAGGATTGCGAGGAGGCTCGGGGGATGGAAACAGAGGCGAGTCCCCGGCAGCTCGGCACCTGTCAGCGAGCCAACTCCCTGGGTGACTTGTATGCTCAGAAAAACTCCGGGGTAAAGGCGAACGGAGCGCCGAGGAACAGATTTTCAGGCTACTGCCGGAATTTGGTGTCGGATATTCCCGATCTTGCAAAGCATAAGATGCCACCGGCTGCTGCAGAAGAGACTTCTCCATATAGTAATTATAACACACTTCCCTGTAGGAAGTCGCACTGTCTTTCCGAAGGTGCCACCAACCCACAAATTAGCCTTAGCAAGAGCATGCAAGGCAGAAGAGCAAAAACAACCCAGGTAAAGCCTCAGAGATCTGTTTCCGCGTTTTCGAAGTGGTGCATGGCTCTGAAAGTGCATGATCAGTTTGCTCTTATCAGCTTCTCATTTTAAAACCGGGCTATACCCGGTTTGGCAGCTGCTGCAGCTGGTATCGCTTCTGTCGCGCCCCTCTTAAAGTTCTGTGGGGAAGGGGTGGGGATTAAGGGCTGTGTATGTAGCGGGGTGGATGTGCTAGGAATGGCAATAGAGCGATTAACTTCATCCCCGAGACTGCCTCTCAACTCCGTCCTATCCCTCAGCGGTACCTCCCTGGAGGGGCTCGGTCCTGTCTGTGGACAAGCGGGCGTGGTGAGCTGCAGGTGCTGAGCTCGTATCCACAGTGCAGCAGGTGGGCAGAAGCCCGTGGGCAGCGCCTTTCAAGAGGCGTGTTTGATTCAGGGCGGGCTGTGGCCACTTGTCAGCCTCTCTGGTGCTGGCAGGGCCGCTGTCTTACAGGAGCCATTTCAATTTCCTGTTCCTTGTGATGCGGCCAGCCCTTCTCTGGAGGGAGGTGTAGCAGAAGCAATAACATGGGCCGGTTCCCAGTTTCTAGTTTGTAGACAATTTGTTTGACCTTGGGCAAACCCGACTTGTAGGTTCCCTCTGAGAAGCGGGATAAAGATGCTTTGCTGGCTTGCTGGGCCGTTTAATGCAGGAAGAGAGTGGGTGTGAACAGGTTAGTAAGAGAGCTGAAAAGTGTTCCACCAGTGGAAGGAGGGCCCGCTAGCCTCCCCGGCAGTGATGGTGGGAGTGAGTGTCCAGCAGCCCTGTATGCTTTCATCCTTTTCTGATGCTCCTTCTCCTGTGGCGGGTTGTGGGGAGCTTGGGATTCTGACCAGGGTGAGAAGTGGTTAGTGGCCTGTGATGCTGACCCCAGAGGGAGCCGGTTTACTTTGAAAGTAGTCATTGTGGACATCACGATGACCTGCAAAGGCTCTTGCACTTTGACCCTGCCCAGTAGGGGGCAGTGCTGCACCCTGGCCTCTCTACAGTTTGAGTCAAATGGGCACTGACAGTCTTACTTTAAGGTTTGGCCAGGTAATGGAGGGCCTGGAGCGAGGCTGGCTTTCTTCCTGAAGATTGGTTTGGCTGGTGTCACCAAAGCCACCAAAGCTACCAAAGCCTTCACCTTCTTTGTGTCTGGTCAACTTTGGGCAAGTTAGTAGTTGTTTTAAAGCCTTGATTTCTTTACGTATCTAAGTGGAGGTATCAGGACTGGGGACTCCAGCCCAGTGGCAGAGTACTTGCCTGCCTTGAAAGAGGCTCTGGGTTAGATTCTCACATTGTGGATACACAAGTAGGGGTAATAATAGGACAGTTTGAGAAAATGGAATGAAATCATGCATGAGTCATGTAGCCTGGTACTGAGGAAGCAGCCAGGTGGGGGAACTGGTTTACCGGTGTAACCTCAGCATTGTTAGTGGTGCTGTGTGGGTTGAAGACTCGGGGCAGTTGGATGTTTGTGCCCAGATCTTGTGCTGATGAAAAATCGGAGTGTGTCATTCTGAGAAGGAGACAGGAATTGTGCGTCTAAGAGGCACTGCCTGGATTTTAACTTCTCTTTTCTTCTGAGTTTGAGATTAAAACAACGGTGAGATTGTGACAGAAGTGACCCCTACCTTGTGGTCCCTCTCACCACCCTGTGAGGGTCACCAGTGAACTGTACATTTGGCAGTTCATGGACAGGTGACTTGTTAAAGGTTCCCATGAGAAGCACTGAAGGGCTGCCCTGAAATTGCCTGCCATCCGATTAGCACCACAGGACTGATTCAGAGAGATACTCTGCCTGCCTTGAGGTTGGCAGAGGTTATGCTGACCCAGACCACAGCTTTGCCTGGAATGATTCAGTTAGCCAGTTCCGTAGGTAAGGTTGGAGAGGGCTACCCAGCAGTGCTCTGGATTACTCTTCCCCATTGTTCTAACACCAGAGGTAGCCGGACCACTTGGCCCCACTTGCCTCTGGCCTAGTCACAACCACCCATGGAAGGAAGAGAGGGGGAAAGGGAGACAGTGCTCCCCTCCAGAGCCAGCTCTGCTGAGAGCTCCCCCGGGAAACATCAACGCAGTATCTCCATCCCTGGGCTTCCCAAGTTAATGTACAGACGTGAGATCATCTTAGCTGGTGCCTCACAAAGCCACTGCTTAATGGAATGCAAAGTGCTACAGACAGGGAATCCTAAGAAGTCCATTTACATGCTGGCTTGGCTGCCCATCCACTGTGTGACCTTGGGGAAGTCACTTCCTCATGTAAGTCCCTTGGCAGGGAGAGTGGCACCATCCTCCAGCCGGGCTGTATTAAGTGAGCCAAAGGGGACGCCATGCTTGGAAGCCTTTGTGGAGCTTAGAAAATGAACGGAAGTATTATTTTGGTATTGACTTTATATGTTGAGTAAGGATCTTTAATGACTTGAAACAAACCCCAGAATTATGCACAACACTATCCATCCACCCACATTTTCCTAGTCTAAGTTTGAGCCCTCTGTGTTCCAAACAGTGTATTTTAAGAGACAGTGGGTGTGGAAGTCTCCTTGAAAAGAATTCTTCTTTTGCTTTTCAAAGTTTTTGACCCAAGGGACCTCTGTAGCAAGCTTGAATCACAGATCTCAGTCTCCTTGCCTGCCCTGGTGATGTAGTTCAGTCTCCAGCCCTGTCAGCCATTCCACTCCCACCAGAAAAAGTTCCTGGCAAACATTTGGCTCAAGAGCACGACCTCACAGCCTGGAGAAAACACACTGGATCCAAAATAATGTGGACAATTGCTCTTGATTTGAAAAGGATCGAGAAAAGGTTTTGGCCATTCTTCCTGTTTCTGTATTGTGTATGGTGGTTGGATTTGTTACTGAAATGGGCCGGCTGTGGAGTTCACATGCGAGCTCTGAAGGTAGCATGTAGGATGAGCCGCAATGTCTGGCACATGATTATTTGTTTAATTTATGAGTTTGGACATGTGTGTTTTGCATATGTACACATGTTGTATACAGTTTGTACTGAAAGTGAACACGAATCCAGCTTCCCACTGTTGGAGCTGGGTTACTTATTGGTTTCAACAGCAGCACAGGATACACTGCTCCCTGGATGTAATTGACGCCTTGATGGATTTTGGACTGAGGAGAGGGCAGCCTGGGGTCATGCAGAATCAAGGATGTCAGCAAGTCTGAGCTTGGAGTTTTTGCCTTCCGCCTCTTGGCTATTTAACCTCACGAATCTGGGTTCTTTTCAAAGGGAGTTGTTCCTAGGAAGATTCAATATTCTAGGAGGGAATGAAGGCAAAACTTAGAATACTGCCTCTCGAGAAAGTTACAGATGTCTGCTAAATAGTGGATTTAGTAGGTGGGGCAAGGCTTGGCTTTGTCATGTTCTGGAGTTCCACTCTTCTGCAGCTCTGAGGCTTTCAAGAGATGAGTAGGAAAGAGGAGACACCACCATTGATTGGTGCTCTGTCTTGTGGCCAGGCCTAGAATATCTATGGAGTGCCTGAGGGAAACTTTGGCTTGGAGCCATTGTGCACACTTGAGGAGACCTTCCTTCACCCAAACGGAGGTGCAAGAATGTGACTTGGCTGTACTAAGGCTGTTGCAAGGAGCCACAGAAACTAGAGAGCTGCAAGGAGATCTGGGCTGAGATGACATGGCCAGGTGCCAGCATCTCCACGTTCCCCAGAAGTCCATGAACCCCGCTGGAATAGGAAGAGGCAGAGAGCTCTGTTAGAGCTTGGGGGTTCATTTCAGCCTAACTTCCTGGAAGAGCCTCACAGATCCTTTCTACAAGGAGGGCATTTTAGGCAGTGTTCTGTTGCTGTAAAGAAACGCCATAACTGTGGCCACTCTTACAACAGAAAGCATTTAATTGGGATTGGCTGGCAGGGTCAGAGGTTTAGCCCATTATCATCATGGTGGGAAGCATGGTGGCACACAGACAGACATGGTGCTGGAGAAGTTGTTTAGAGGTCTGCTTCTGCCTCTGCAGGCAGCAGGACTAGGGAGTGGCTTTGAAATCTCAAAGCCAACCCCCAGTGACACATGTCCTCCAGCAAGGCCATACCTTCTGGTCCTTTCGGACAGTGCTACTCCTTGGTGACCAAACATTCCAATACATAAGCCTATGGGAGCCATTCTTCCTCAAGCCACCACAAAGGGTGACTTCAAGAGATTAGGCGTAAGGTCTCAAACCCCAGGTCTTCCTTCCAAGGCATTCTGCATATGGTGGTGCTTCCATAGCTGTAGACTAACGTGTTATAATCCTTAGTTCGGGTGGAGGAAAAACGGCCTTGTTGGTTAAGAAGGGAGTTCGTGCTGCCCATTCCAAATTAGATGACTAGGAAAATTGTAGGCGCTGTCCCTGGCATTTCCTTTGATCAGCGACTAACAGAGTTGATGGTCTTGCTTAGTCTTATATTAAATCAGAAGAGGATCTTGAGTTCCTAAAACAATCATTTTTTATTTTGATGAGTTTGTATGGTTTGATCACTTAGCTTAAATAACTTAGAAATAAGTGTGTTGCCAGAGCTGATAACTGGCCCCCTTAGCTGGTCGAGTCTCTACCTGTGTCCCAAACACTTTGTTGTGTCTTTGTTTCTGGGCTTTTTTCTGGCATAAACACATGGGCCACCTTTCTGTATTTCATCTTTGGTGTTCATGGGTTCCCTAAATCCATTTAGAGATGTCTGGTTTAGAGTCCTTTTTGTTAAGTGCTAGAGAGCTGGTCCCACAGTTAAGAGCAGGGGCAGCTTTTACAGAGGACCTGGGTTCAGTTCCCAGCACTCACATAGCTGCTTACAACTATTTGTGATTCCAGTGTCAGAGAATATAATTTCCCCCTTCTGGCCTCAGTGGGCTCCTGCATATATATGGTATACATATACATGTACATTTAAAATAAAAAATAAATGGTTTTTTTAAAGAAATGCTTTAAAAAGATTTCTTACATTTATGCCTTATGAAACAAAATATTTTCATATGGAATCTTTTTTTTTAATTTTATTTTTTTCTTATCAGTTACATTTTATTAACTCTGTATCCCAGCCGTGTCCCGATCCCTCATTCCCTCCCAGTCCTTCCCTTCCCTCCCTCCCTCATCTCCACTGTGCCCCTTTCCAAGTTTACTGATAGGGGGTACCTCCTCCCCATTCATCCGATCCTGTTTTATCAGGTATCTTCAGGACTGGCTGCAAAGCTCTCCTCTGTGGCCTAACAGAACTGCTCCTCCCTTGGGGGGTGGGGAGGCCAAAAAGCCAGTCATTGAGTTCCTGTTAGAAATAGTCCTTGTTCCCCTCACTATGGGAAAACAATTGGTTACTGAGCTACCACAGGCTACATCTGAGCAGAGGTTCTAGGTTACATTCATACATGGTCCTTGGTTGCATGTCAGTCTCAGAAAAGACCCTGTGCCCAGATATATTTGGTCCTTGTGGAGCTCCTATCCTTTCCACATCATACTAACTCCCCTTCTTTCATATGATTCCCTGTACTCTGCCAAAGGTTTGGTCATGAGTCTTTGCTTTGAAAACACTGCTAGTTAGAGTCTTTCAAATGCGCTCAGTAGACTCCTGTCATACGTTCAATGCACATCCCATCTGTCTTTCTAAACGAGGTTTGATCATCTTACCCCATGTCTACTCTCTTGATTATCTTTCTTAGGTGTACAGATTTCATTATGTTTATCACATCTTATAGGTCTATATAAGTGAGTATATACCGTGTTTGTCTTTCTCCTTCTGGGATATTTCACTCAGGTTGATCTTTTCTAGATCCCACCATTTGCCTGCAAATTTCATGATTTCCTCCTTTTTGATTGCTGAGTAGTATTCCATTATGTAAAAATACCACAATTTCTGTACCCATTCCTCTGTTGATGGACATCTGGGTTGTTTCCAGGTTCTGGCTATTACAAATAAAGCTGCTATAAACATGGTTGAGCAAATATCCCTTTTGTGTACTTGAGCAAACTTTGGGTATATACCTAGCAGTGGTATAGCTGGGTCTTGAGGAAGCACTATTCCTAATTGTCTTAGAAAGCGCCAGATAGATTTCCAGAGTGGTTGTACCAGTTTACATTCCCACCAGCAGTGGAGGAGGGTTCCCCTTTCTCCACAACCTCTCCAGCATGTGTTGTCCCTTGAGTTTTTCATCTTGGCCATTCTGATGGGTGTAAGGTGATTGGAATCTTTTTTTTTAAAGCCCCCTTTTCTGCCTTCTGGTGATTTGGTTGTTTGTTTGGCCCTTTTTTCTTTTTTTTTTTTTTTCCTTTTTTTTCTTTTTTTGGTAATTCCATCTTTGTCTCACTTTTGGCATGTAAATTCTGCAGTAAGGTATTTGTTTTGAAAACCAGCTCTTCTGTTTCCAACAAGGTTGTCTGACTCCTTTGCCAAGATCTTTTTGGAGGAGGTGGGCGGTACGTGGGTAGTTGGGAGAGTGGCTAACAGTGCCACTTCTCAGGCCACTTTATGCACTTCAGAAATATTTTGGAACCATGGAGCTTCTGTTTTTGTAGGCCCTGTCTTGATTAGTCATCACTTTAGTAATTGCAATAGAAATATAAGAAATGCTCATTAATTCATTTTAAATGAGGAATGGTTCCATTTCACATTCATGTAAATATCTTTACACTTGTGTGGATGAGTGGTTTTGTTTCCTGTGTGTCTAAATCTCTGACTTCTGGTTCACTGGAGAGCATCAGAGTCTCTAGTCTGCTTACAGTGTGCTGCTTGGCTGTCTCATGCAGGATTCAGCCTCTGCACAGGGCTGGGAGAGGAAGAACAGCAGGGACCCCCTGCAGGTATCAGGGGTCGCGGGACCATTTCTGGACTTGCTACTCATTTATATTAAGAGGTTGGGACTGCAAGTTGGTGAAAATTCCCAAACTTTTGATGTAGTGTACCAGTAGAGAAACATCTGTGCCGCTCAGTTCAAATTGAGTCACGATAATGTGTGAGTGATGGCTGCAGAGCCTAACTGGGGAGAAAGGGCTGGAATCAAGAGGTTGGCATCCTGAGATCAGGGATATAAGGGTCTGCTGGATGTGGCCATGAAGCCAGCCTGCTGCAGAGGTCTGACAGAGTCTTCACTTCACTTTAGTGAAGAACTCTAAAACATCTGACCCACTTTTCACTTATCAACTAAGCCCAGCTAATGTTGGACCACCCACTGACAAGAGCGCTGGGTCAATCAGAGAACCTAGTTTCCCCTCTTAGTTTACGTTATGTACTTTAAAAAATTAAATAAAAAAGTCAAATGAGTTATGGCTGTATCCGCAGAAGGCGCACAGAGCTGCTTGAGGTTGCAAATGCAAGCTTTATAGCAGAGTCTCGTTCATCATCTCAACTTTAGCACAGCCTTGGTGAGCTTGGCAATGACTAAACCTTTACATCAAACTAAAATGTTTTCCACGAGGAACTGTTTTCCTTTTCTTGAGATAGTGGTGGGAAATGAGCAGCAGTTAGTTCATTCAGTAATTATTTTTGAAGTGCCTACCCCATGCCAGGCGCTATTCTCGGCACTTGGGATGTGTCAGCGAGAAAAGCTCCAGAGCTCGTGGAGCGAGTTGTGGTGAAACGGGGGGGTGTGTGGCACAGACTAGATAGTGCAATAGTAAGGGATGTGCTGTAGAAGCAAGACTGGGGTGACCAGGCAACTTCAGACTGGGGGGCTCAGGGTGTGACCTCAAGAGAGGTCAGACTTGGGGCTTGAAGGCGAGGAGAGAGCTGTCTATTGAGTTGTAAGGTGGGAGGCTGCCTCACCCATCTGAGGAAAGGCAAGGAGCTCAATCAACATGGCTATGGTGGGGCTGGTGAGCGGAAGTGGAGATGGTGCAGAGGAGTTGGCATGGCAACTGCAGGAGGGAAAGGGAAGGTATGTGGCTGTAGAAAATCAGGAACGTAGATATTCCTGGCAGAAAGAACTGTAGAAACCATGGCCTGGAAAGAGTGTCTCAGTTCACTCAGAGCCCAAGTACTGATGCTGGATGTTTGAGCTGGGTCCTGAGTGACAGGAGCTGGAATCCTTCCTATTATGCCAGGAAAGCTAATCTGGCAACAGTGTATGGCCCTGTACTAGTGGAAAGAAGCTCGCTACGTTACCATTGTGCAGCTAGCAAGGGAGGAAGATGGCCTGGGAGGTGGTACAGGAAGTAGTGGAAGGATGCACAGAGGATGTCCAGGAAGGTGGAAGCAAGTCCCAGGAGGAGCAGACGAAGGGCTGAGGATGACTCGTGACAGGTGGACTTAGCGCACTCTCCCATGAGGAGCTACCTGAAGCAGTGTTTTCGCTTGCCACCTTGTATTGGATTCCCTTTTTAGAAACTAGGAGTTTCAGTTCCAATGGTTCTATTGAGAGAAGTTGTGAGTCACTGCCAGTGGGAATCATTAGGGGACGAATGGCTGTTGGAAACTTAGAAAGCCATGGAGCTGCTGCCTTGGGAGGGGAAGAAAAGATAAGAGAGAGCTGGTCTCCTATTTCTAGCAAGTTAGTAATGACAGTTATCAGCAGTGCCCAATAACTGCTAATTCAGTGTAGATTATGTCAACATTTTCTTATTTGCTGTGCTCTTTTGAGAATGTGAAGATGATCTAAAGGCCTCATTAGCATTTGAAGCTCCCACCTCTCTGCCTGCATCCTTTTCTCATGAGATCTTGTTTATACCAGATTCCTCAATGCAAGCTCCCTTCCATGTTGCTTTAGGAAGCTTGTAGCTATGGCCAGCCTGTGCCTTTTATGCTGTGTAAGGGCTAACACGAAAGGAAGGCCTCAGATGGTGGTGACAGCAATTAGAGTTGACATTTTTGTCCTGGAATGTCCAGGGTGCCGAAGATGTTTGAGGCACCGTTCCTGGGTTGTTGGGGTCCCTGAGCACCTCATGAAGTGCTTCATTAAGTAGACACAGGTGCAGTAGCTGGAGGCATGGGTCTGGGGTAGAAGGCTTGCCTGCCATACGCAGGGCTCCAGATTCCTGGCACTGAAAGGAAACCAAAGTAGGCCTTGCTGGCCCCATTGTGTATATGAAGAAAGTGAGACCCAGATCAATATAGTCTTTTGCCCAGAATTGGCACCTTCTATACCGATATTACTAAAGGAAAGTATACTGAGTATGTCTAGGAGCCGGTACTTAGAACCAAAGAGTGAGTGAGTGAGAGTGTGTGTGTGTGTGTGTGTTTGTGTGTGTGTGTGTGGTGATGTATGGTGATGTGTAGTGCATGTGAGAAGGGGGCTTTTATGTTTAGGAATAAGTAGGGGGAAAACATAGGAGCAAGAGTTCTAGTTCAGTTCAACACTCTGCTGAGATTCAGTGAATTCTATAGCGTGCACTCAGCTTCTCGATAGGTGTGTTTGAATTAAGCCAGATCCATCAGGGAAATTAAAGTGACCAAGAAAAACAGTTTCTAATTGCATTCTCCTTATAGCTACAAGTGGCCAATTGATTCTGCTGGTCTCTGAATTGTCCCAGGGCCCTTGCACTTTGTAGCTAATTAGCTTTTCAAAATTGGTTCTGCACATGAGCACAGGGAACTGTCCCTTGGAGTCTTTGTAAGTCCTCGGGGGAAAGATCCAGCGCCTTACTGCAAGGCATCGTCAGTTCATAGTCTTCCTGCTGGTGCTTCTGGTCTTTAATGGAGCGGAAACAGGCTTTGGTTTTGCCTCTTGAAATTTTGGTACAGCAACCATCATTGTCCACCTCAAGTGGCCCAAAAGTGACCCTTGCCTGGCAGCTGTGGTGTGCATGGAGCTGTAGCCGGGTTCTCGGGCATCTGGCAGGGAGGCATATACACTCATTTTGGGAAACTGCCAATAGCATGGAAACTAGTGAGTGTTCTGAAAATCTGGTTGGGGGGATTTTGTCTTGGGACAGTGAGATTGAAGAACATCTCCATCCTTTGCCTGTGCTCATAACTGGAAATCTCTTCAATGCAGCATTTTTAGTAGGGACAGTTGACTCTGAGCAGAAGTCAGAAGTTAGTTTCATCTGGTTGGATCTTTCTGCTTCCTTTCATTTCCTCTGCTTTACTCTTCATCCTCAACAGTGTGAAGGCTGCCACTGAGCCACACCCCTAGATCTCCACAGACCTTTACTTCCTTCCTTCCCTCCTCCCTTCCTTCCCTCCTCCCTTCCTTCCTTCCTTCCTTCCTTCCTTCCTTCCTTCCTTCTTTCCTTCCTTCAGTCATTCTTCCTTCCTTTTTATTTTCCTCAATTTTTCATGTATCTATGTATGGTATGTGTATTTGTGTATGGACATGTTTTTACATGTATGGATGCAAATGTGAATGGGTACACACATATGTGGGAGTATGAAAGTTTTTGCATATGTGAGTGCACATTTGTTGTGGGTGTGTGTCTGGAATTACACATGAGTGCTCCTCCCATTTGGCATTTATGAAGGTTTGTGGTACCAAACTTTGATCCTCATGCCTGCATGGCAAGCACTTTATTTAACCTTGGAGCCATTTCTCCAGTCTCCTGTGACTTTTGAAATTAAAACTTGGCATTTGCCTAAATAGGATAGAAGAGACAAGATGCTGAGAAGTTTAGTTAGGTGAGATGGATCTTGCATTTGATACAAAAACTGCAGAGCCTCCAGGCATTACTTCTTGGTGTCAGTCTTTGGGATTGCTTGCTGCTGAGACAATCTTGGAGGTTACTAGGTACTTCTCCATGTGGGTGGAATCATATTTCTCAGTTGTGAAATTGTCTAAAGACTGAGAAAGGCGGGGGGTGTTGGGGGGGGACTTCCAAAAGATGACCATAAGAACATTTGTGTCTCAGTGAGAAAAAGAGAAGCATATTGAACAGTGCCCCTGGCTGGGTTGACCCATCATCTCCTGTGCTAGATGACAGGCTTCAGGGTATCCGGGACAGCCCGGATGACTAAATAGGGGTTGGAGCAGGGCAGCTGACATCTTACCTAATGGGTCACACGGGGGATGAGGTGGTATGTGTTGGGCAGGTCCAAGGACTCTCCCCAGCCATTATACTGAGCCATGTGCTCTAGAAGTATGTGAGCTGAGCTGGGGCCGAGTGGCTTCCTCCCTGGAGCAGTCATATCTTTACTCTGTAGTGATCACCCCAGAGCTGAACACACACAGCCCGCACCGTTGCAAGTTTACAGCTTCAGTTGGCATGAGCAGATGTTCAGGGGTGACATAGAGGTGAGTGTCCAGAGAGCCCTCAGCACTTGGCTTATGCGGAGACAAGGAGGTCTGTAGATGAGTGAATGGCTTGTGTTCTTGTTTGTTGTGAACCATAGATGGGCACTGAGAGCTGTCTAGCCAGCTCTCACTCGTGTCCTCTCTGCAGCTCTTCCAGGTCCTTCCACCATTGGCTTCTAGCTGTTTGCTCTGCGGGTTAAAGCTAAATAGAGGATCAACCCCCAGAGAAAACTAGAGAGACTGTTAAACAAAGCGGGAGAAGGATGGAGTTGATAATGCAGGCAAAGACCCAGTCACAAGCTATCCCACAGTTGAGCCATAGGGCTTCCCTGCTTCACAGTGGGACAGGTTCTTGGCATCAAAAGTTCAAACCTCCCATCCGTCACTAACTAGATTTAGGATGTTCTGAGCACTGGTGTTCACATCTGTTAACTAAGGGGTTGGTTTGTAAGATTCCTTCTAAGATGTTTGGAATCATCTCCTTTCTTCTTTGTCCTGAAGTAGCTCCTGTGTTGGCTGTTTTCTATGTGGCTTCTCAGAGTGGCTGTAACTCGTTCCTTCATATATGCTTGTGGTGGTTTGAATGAGCCTCTCTCATAGTCTCAGGCATGTGAATACTTTGTTCCTAGTTAATGGTTCTGTGTGGCAGATTTAGGAGGTGTGGTCTTGTTGGAGAAAGTATGTCCAATAAGATTGGAGCATTAAAGATCATTTCAAGCTGGTTTTGGTGGAGCACACCTTTAATCTCAGCAACTGGGAGGCAGAAGCAGAGGCAGGCTGATCTCTGAACTCAAGGCCAGCCAGGGCTACACACTGAAACCCTGTCTTGAAAAACAAAACAGAACAAAACAAACAACCCCCCCCCCACAAACAAAACAGAAAGAAAGAAAAGAAAGAAGGACCATTTCAAGTTTATCTCTTGGCTCCCTGCTTGCAGTTTAATCGTGAACCTCAGCTTCCGTTGTTTCAGCTGTTGTGTTTGCTACTTGCTGCCACACTTCCTGGACTTGCCAGAATCTTACCTTTCTGGAATCACAAGTCCAAATAATGTCCTTCTTCTGTGCATTGCTTGGTTCTGTATCACAGCAATGGGAAAAAACGGCAAGTGTACAACAGACCCAGCCTCTTTCTGAGGACTGACTGAGACCTATGAAAATCAAATTTAAGAAATTCACAGATTTCTTGTCTTCCATAGCTTTTGGCTATTGAAAATTGTCATTCCCTTATTGTCTTACATCTACAGGGACAGAAGTGTCCCTGCCAGAGAGAATGTGGGTTGATAATAGTGCTTTTTGTTTGTGTAGTGGATTTTTTTACTAACTGAATCTGGGTTCTTCATGACCATCAAAGAACAGCCGAGGAACATAAAACACAGTAATAGGCCAGCAGGCCCAGGGTGTGTTGGTCTGTTTTTGACTGTTAAAATGAAATGCCCTAGGCTGGTTAATTTGTAAAGAAAAGACATCTATTTAGCTTAGTCTGTGAGGTCCAAGAGCTTGGTTCCAGTATCTGCTGGCTTTGTTGAGGTCTTTGGTACATAGCATCATAGTGTGAGTCGATCTGAGAGGCAGAGATTGCATGGTGAGGTAGGGAGTCATAGAGATTGAAGGGACCAGGATGTCTTTCTTAGCAACTCACTCTCACAGGAATCACTTCAAAGGACCAGCCTTGGTGTTTCCCAAGGGTAAGACCCCCAGTGACCTTAGTAACTCCCACAAGGGCCTACCTTTTTGTTCATTTGTCTCCTGTGAAGGAACTCCAGCTCTTAAGGGTTCCACACCTTCCACCATTGCTGTACCAGCGACCAGGCTTCCAACTGTCAAACCCTTGGACAGCAAACCACATCTAAACCACAGCACAGCATGTTGATCTGAGCCGTGTCTGTGATTTCTTTGTCTCCCATAAGTCCTTGCTACTGCCATTTGGAATGGAGTTGATGCTTGGTAACTGCTCATCTATGGCTGCCACCTCTGATCCACCCTTTCCTGCACTTCATGTCATTGTTCTCCTATGTTTTTATAATAGTAAACTGTGAACCACTGTCCCAGGCTGACTGAGATAGAGGCAAAACACACCCATTTGGGCCAGGTGTGACCCAGTCTGCCCCACTGCCTCCCAGCAAAGATTTAAGTTCAAAGTATTAATTTTTATGACAGTTCAGAGTATTTGTTTAGTTTTTACATATTTCAATCACCATTAGTTATTTGTGAGACTAAGGGTCCCCAAAATGGGGACCAGTCTCTGTACTGCTTTGCCTTTTTCTCTGTGTCACACTCAGGGTCCTGTTGTCCTCCTTTGAGAAAAGTCAGTCTTTCTCATCCTTCAAGCTTGCAAGCCAGCCTGTCCCACACTGTTGTCACCATCTTCCCTGTTGTCATGGTCTTCCCTCGATTACTACCATCATTTAATTATTGTTTATGGAAATCCCCATGGCACTTCAGAGCAATTGAGATTCCGATTTAAGAACCTACCCCTGTGACCCGGAAACATTCGGCTACAGTACAGGATCAGCTCTGGAAGTTTCAAACACCTCTTCACTGGGAGTGGATAATCCAGCATCCTGGCAGTTGCGTGGCCCTGTCACTTGGCTCAAGGCAGTGAGTTGCCTACTTCGGGCTCCTTACATCCCGCTTCTAAGGGCAGAGTAACTGGAGAGCTGCCCTGGAGCTGTGGGCCCCACTGGCTGACTTGGCACAGTGCAGAGTGAGGGGCTGTTTTCGGGAAGCCAGGCTTATTAGGGCGTGGGGACTCTTGCCTGCTCTTGGGGTGTGGAGACCTCGCTGGTGAGTGGGTGTGCTGGCAGTCGATTTAGTCACCCCATTGTAAAAGAGACTCACACGCAGCCCTTTTATTCTACTTTATTTTGAAGTATCAGCTGTAAAGATCTAGTTATGCATTGTAACCCCAACCTCTGGAACAGCCAATTCTCCCTGCTGAATTTCCCAGGGTTCAAGGCCGGCTGGGGTGGCTGAGGGCTCAGAGCTCCCTCAGCATGGTCGTGCTAGAATCTCAATAGCTGGCTTGCCAATTAGCTAATTAAGTCAGATAAATGATAAGGTCTTTGAAGTGTTCCCTGTGCCTTTTATATTTCTTGAACATTCTGAATCATTAGGCTGCATGGCGGGTGGTTGGTTGAAGGTTTGCTTCCCTGAGCCGCTCTGCAGTGCACAGGCGTCAGGAGTGACGGTCGGTCATCACTGGAGCTGGGTGGGCCGTCTATGCTGCAGAGCCCCAGGCTGGACCAGGTGCTCCCAGGTTCCTTCAGCGCGTGATGCATGTCTGCTTCTCTCTCCCTTTCTGTCTCCAAGGATGTTAACACAGGCGAGGGCAGCGAGTTTGCAGACAGTGGGATCGAAGGCGCTACCACCGACACAGACCTCCTGTCTAGGCGATCTAATGCCACCAACTCCAGCTACTCGCCCCCCACTGGCCGAGCCTTTGTGGGCAGCGACAGTGGCAGCAGTTCCACTGGGGATGCCACACGCCAGGGGGTGTACGAGAATTTCAGGCGGGAACTGGAGATGAGCACCACCAACAGCGAGAGCCTGGAGGAGGCTGGCTCTGCGCACAGCGATGAGCAGAGCAGCGGAACCCTCAGCTCCCCGGGCCAGTCGGACATCCTGCTGACGGCTGCGCAGGGCACTGTGCGGAAGGCTGGCGCGCTGGCAGTCAAGAACTTCCTGGTGCACAAAAAGAATAAGAAGGTGGAATCAGCTACTCGGAGGAAGTGGAAGCACTACTGGGTGTCCCTGAAAGGTAAGGGAGGCCAGCCTAGCTGCATGCTGGGAGTTCCAATGGGTGCATTCTGCAGGTACGCACATAATGGACTGTTGTTATGCAATATTTCATGGTTGTATATTTAAAACATAGTCTGTTGTGGCAGAAACACAGCATTAGGTGCACATTTCTTTGAAAGTCAAATCCTGGGGTAAGGATAAGGGCCATCACTGAAGAGCTGAAAGATCTGGTTTGGGGTTTGATTTTCTTTTTCTGACTCTGTTTTCAATACTGGGAACTGGACCCAGGGCCTGGCACGTGTTAGATGTTACATAACCAGCCTAGCCCTGTGTCACACCCCATAGGTCTTTGGACTTTTATACTTGTTTTGAGGTACCAAATTGCCCAGGCTGGACTTGGCCTTGTAATCATCCTGCCTCAGCCTCAGGGGTAGTCACCAAACCTGGCTCCTTAATACAGTTTTAAGTATATGATATGCTAGTGTTGACCCTATGTACAACGTTGTAGGCAGGCCTCTGGAGCTTATTCATCTGACTGAACGTGTCTCATTCAGGAACTCTCTTGGCATGTTACTCACCCCTGCAAATGCTCTTTCATTGTTTTCTGTGCTTCTTGGTTGTCTTGGTTTCATTTCTGTTGTTGTGATAAAATATTCCAACCAAAAGTGTTACCGGGAAGGAAGAGTTTATTTGGCTTACAATCCATCGTTTTGGGGAAGTCAAGGCAGGAATCCAAGTGGCTCATCACATCACATCTGCAGTCAAAAACAGAGAGTAATGAATGCACCCATCCTGCCTGCTTTTTTGCATGTTCTCAGCTAACTTTCCCCATCCTATACAGTTCATGACCCTCTGCCTAGGGAATAGCGTAGCCCACAGTGGGCTGGGTCTTTCTACATCAGTTAACAATCAAGGCAGAGTTCCCTAGACATGCTCATAGACCAACTTAATAAAGACAGTTACTCAATTGAGACTCTTTTCCCAGGTGATTTCAAGTTGTGGTAAGTTGACATTTTAAAGCCACCAATACAATAGTTCAGTGAGGGGAACTTTTCATATCCAGTTTTCTCATAGATTCTGGTTCTGATGGACAGTTTTGAAGCATGAATTCCCCTCCAACATTTTTTTTTTCATTTGTTCAAGTTTATGTCTCACACAGTGACTGTTGTAAAGGGAAGAGTCCTTGACTTTAATCCAATGAAATGGCTCATGGTGTGAGGAATCTTTAGTTTTTTTAAGTGGTAGAATTTCACTGATTTTACAGGCTTCAATCTGATGCAAATGGCATGTCTAAATCATCATTTGTTTCTTAAGAAGCCACTATTTTATAGTCCAGCTATGTGTATTGAAATACTTTTGGGCATGCACACAGATGATGTGGGTATCACCATGCTTGCTTCTCAAAACATAGTGCTGACATGTTTTTGCCTATTGCCATTTGGCATCCTTTCCTGAAGGGGGATGTGTGTTTACCCAACCCTGCATGGGCCTGGAGCTTTGTAATTTATTTGTGAGCACCATGTTAGAGAAAGAAAAACATTTCATGAGTACTTGTAGAGGTGTTTTTGTTGTTGTTGTTGTTACAAAGCTAGGTTTGAGATTGAGATAGGGTGGGGTTCAGATGAGAAACACAGGAGAAAGAAGCCCGAGATGATCAAGTAATGGCTTAGAAGCCAGACCATTTGACATTAGCTTTGGAGGTTACTGTGGGGTCATCTGAACATAGAGGCCTGGGCCTGTGCAGAGACTGCCCGGTGTGACTAGTGTATGCCTGAGTAGTGAGAGTGTGCAGGTCACCCTGAAGGACAGTCATAACACGCGTGGCCCCCGTTACTGGTGGTGTTAGCTGGCTTTTTTTGTTTCTTTGTCTTTGTCTTGCTTTGCTGTCTGCTGAAATAGGAACCTATGTGCCTGGTTAGGCTATAGCTTCTGCTGTGCATCACAGATACCCATAATGACAACAGCAAGACAGATACCCCTAAAGCTTGTTGGTAACTGTTTCCTGTGAAGTCACCAGAGGCCCAGCCTGTCTGTTTTGTTGCTCACGTTATTGTTTATGTTGTATAGGATCGTGCTTATAAAACACAGATGTTTATCCTGTAGGGATACTTTGGAAAACCATTGCTGGCCTTTCTCACTCACCACCTGCCTCAGCCTCATTTGGAGAAGTGCTGTGGGGTTGCTTCTGGAGGCCCCTGTCATGCCAGCTGTTCTGCTCTGATGGGATGAGCTGGAGAAGAAATTATCCCCTCCCCACCCCCCCCCAGACCATAAGTACATATCCCCTTTCCTCTAGTACCACTTCTGTTGGGTGGCTATTCCTGGGGAGACGTGAGCAAACAACTGCTCGACCCCAGGAGGAAACTGGCAACAGACCAAAGTAAGGATATCACCAAAGCCCAAGTTGAAGTGTTTAAATAAACTTGATGAGTTTATTGGGGTCATTTGCCAGGCTATGGGGGAGGGGTAACTCAAAGACAGATGGTTTACCAACAGCCCACCTCAGCATGAATGTCAGCTCATGAAAGCCCGCACTGTGGCACAGCTTGGAGGGAGTTCAGCTGGTAGGAAAGAATCTCTCCCTGTAGCTTAGTTGCCCTGGGCCTCTTCAGGCAGCTGAGCTAGTCTCTGCTTCTTCAGGCAACCCTGCCTGCCTGAGAGTCTCAGTGTTTGCTCTTTGCTGCTTATGAGTTTGGGGAGGAAAGGACCTAGCGCATCTGGTCAGTTTCAGGGATTTCTTAAGGTCTGAGTTATTTTCTTGCTGGGTTTCAAGGAGAGTCCTAGCAGGATGGATGTTTCATCATCCCTCAAGAACAAGCTTCCCTGCGAGATGCAGTAATTTCCCCCTTGGAGGAAGGTGCCACACAACACACATTCTCATTATCCACATTATTAATCACTGCGAATGCTTAAAGCCTGACACAAAGACCACCCACATCCCAGCTGGCTATGGTGCCCTTCTGTGTGGTGCTTCCTACTTAATGACTCAGGAAGTTCAGAGACTGGTCCTCATATTAGCATGCCTGGACCACACTGGACCACCACTGGATGTCCTGAACAACAGAACTTTCTCCTCTCGCAGCCAGAAGTCTGAAGGCCTGTTGGCTAGGTTGGTTTCCTTTGAGGTCTTGTGCCTTGATGTGGATGCCGCTGTCATCTTTGGGTCTCAGCACATGCTCTTCCCTCTCTAATGGCTGTGCCCAGTGTCCATCAGATTAAGGGACGCTCATATAACAACCCTTTACCTTAACTGCCTCTTTAAAGGTTGTGACTACAAGTATCTCATTTCTGACATATGGGGGTTAGGACTCGGTGTGGAGATGTGGGAAGGGGTGTGATTTAGCCTGCGAGAAGGGCCTGGATTTGTGGCTTAACAAAGCAGCCTGGTCTCTTCTTATTCTGCATTTGAGAATATCATTTCTTGGTACAGAATAGCATAATGAGATGACTCATTTTACTTTGGCCATAGCAGAGGCAGCTTTTTTGTTTTTTGCCTTTTCCTTAAAGAATAAGCGGCACAGGCGGCCATAGTGTGGGCATTGAGTCGCCCATGAGAGGAGGGAGCTATCACACTGTCCCAGTGACCCAGATCTGGGTGACACAGCCTGACAGGAGCCACCGAGCCCTTTGCCGTTGAATCCCGACAGGTTCCCCTTTTCTGTTGACAAACTCAGAGCTACGCTCTTTCCACTGCCGATGTCTTCTTAGTAGCCCTTGGCTACAGGTGAGGAGAGCACCGCACCTGGGAACTCTGGGATAGAAGAAAAGATTTCCTGCTGGAGTGGTGCTGTCAACAGCTTAATAGCCTAAAGGTCAAGTTCAAGTAACAATCAAGACAAAGACATATCAGACTGTGTGGTTCTTGAATTTGATTCTTCGTGTTAGTCTTAAAAGTGAAACAAATTGAAAATGAATAATTTCAACCACCAGCTAGTACAGATAATTCTAAACCAATGTTGAGAGACTGTGGAAGTATTTGAAAGAACACACTATGTCTTAGACCAGGCTGTACACATGTCAGGATTTGTTTTCTGTTGGAACAGATGTTAAAACTCTATAGATCCTTCATTTCACACTACTTATAAAGATTGTTTAAAGCTGCATTTCCTAACAGTGGCACTATTGGCATTTTCCAGAGAGTCCTTTGTAGTGGGGGCTGTCCAATACAGCATAAAATGAGTATGAGTGGATCAGCTCTTCATATTATAGCAGAATGCCTGTGATGTCCAATTTATAAACAGAAAAGAGTTGCTCTGGCTCATAGTTTCAGGAATTTCAGGGCCTGTGGGAAGAGTGTGTGGCAGAGCTTACTCATTCATTGGTGGCCAGAGAGGAAGGAGAAAGGGCTGGCACCTGACTGCCCTTCAGGAACATAAAGGCCTCCCACTAGGTTCCACTTCACCTTCCAACAGCATTATTCTTCTGGACCAAGTCTGCACTCCATGAGCCTTGGGATTCCAAAGTACAGGATTCAGTGTCACACACCAGTTACTGCAGGTGGGCACCAAGTTAGGCCAACCAGAAATGGAGACAGCTTCTCTCTTTTATGGTTGTCTGGGAGCTCACTGTGTAGACCAGGCTGGCCCTTAACTCGCAGAGATCCTCTTGTCTCTGCTGCTGATTGCTGGGGTTAAAGGCATTCCCCACCATGCCCAGCACCATGAGAACTTTTTGTTTAGAGAGGAATAGTGTCCTCTTTCCATTTTTATTCAATTTTCTCTTTAATGTGTGAGCTACTTTAATGCTTGCAATTGGGAGATGATCTCCCTCCTTGGATTTTTCTCAGAAACCTTGAAGTCTTTAGAATCCCAAGGACTGAAGAAAAAAAAAAAAACAAAACGAACTGAGACAGAAGAGCTGATAACATTTCAATTTATGTATGTACGTTTTGGATAATATGTGAGTGGTTTAATTGTACTTAATGGCAGAGTCCTATCAAAATTGGCATTTTCTTTTCTTTTTTTGTGGTAAAACTTTTATTTTTCTAGAAATTTAGCAAAAATATTCCATTTTAAGTTAATTGTCACAAGGAAGTACAACAGATGATAAAAACACATCCTACAGTGTTAGTGTTCAAACTTGACCAGTGTTCCCATTTCAGTCCTTCTACACCTTCTCTATGGTCCCATGAGAGCCCCCTTAAATCTCATGTGCTGGTGGCACAATCTGACTTTCCATTCGGAGTTACAATTAAGCCTTTTATTAGATCGTTAGCATTTTTTATTGTGCTTCTTTTAAAAATTTATTTATATATTTATTCACTTTACATCCCAATCATAGCTCCCTCCCTCCTCTCCTCCCAGTCCTATCCTCCCTTCCTCTGTCCTTATCCCCCTCCCCTACCTCTCAGAAAAAGGAATCCCCAACACCAGCCCACCCTAGCACATCAAGTCACATCAGGACTGAGAGTATGCTCTTCTTCGGAGCTGTGACAAGGCAATCCCTGCAGGAGGAAATGACTGAAGTGCATGCAACAGAGACCATGTCAGAGACAGCACCCCTCCCCTTCCTAGGGGACCCACATGGAGGTTAAGCTGCCCATTGGGTATACATGTGTAGAGAGCCCAGGACTAGTCCTTGTATGGTCCTTGGTTGGCCCTCCAGACTCCACAAGCCCCCCTGGACCCAGGTTAGTTGGCTTTTTTGTTCTTCTTATGGAGTTCCTGTTCCCTCCAGATCCTTCTGGCCTTCCCACCAGTCTTCCACAAGGCGTTCCACTCTCTAATATTTAGCTGTGAGTCTCAGCATCTGTTTCAATCCATTGCTGGGTGGAGCCTCTCAGAAGCTAGCTATGTTAGGCTCCCATCTGTAAGGATAGTAGGTGTTAATAGTGCCATTGGTGGGCTCTCTCCCTTGATATGTGTCTTGAGTTGGGTCAGTCATTCGTTGGATATTCCCTCAAACTAGTCTCTATTTTTATTCCTGTTTATCTTGTAGGCAGGGTACAAAAATTGGCATTTTCTAATAATACTTAATGACATAGAAAATGCTTAAGGAATTAAGTATAAAGAAGACTTCAAAATGATGTACAGTATATTATCTCCCCTTCTTACTATATATTTGGGCACAGTGCTTGTGTGGCAGAGAACTACTTTATGGAGTCGCTTCTTTCCTTCCATCTTTATGTGTGTTTTTGAACTTAGGTCACGTGTTTAACCTTCTGAGCCACCTTACTGGCCTCTTTAGAAACATTTACGTGAGCGGGTGTATGTGTATGTGTGCATGATGCGTGAATTACACAAATTGGCTTTGCTTGAGACGGTGCCTTCAACAGCTGTTACATGGTGGTGTGAAATGGTACAGGGAGGGGAAATTGCCTTGTAACTAGTGTGACTTTTCCATTTTAACCAGTGTGACTTTTCCATAGATCTGCTTCTTTGTACATCACACGTGCCTGGTTTTCCTTTATAGATTTCTGTTGCAACCAAGTGCATCGTGCTTTCAAGGGCTTTGCAATTCCTATAAAGTTTTATCTTTACTGGGGTTAAGATGTGTGCAATGGATGAATATCTTATGTAGAAGTTGTGGATGGGTTCTCTAGTTGCCCAGAGTTGTGAGCCAGGTGAGAATGTGTGGTGAGCGAGGACTTGGTCTTATAGTGAGCCTCTAGCTCTGTCAGGGATCACAATGCTGCTACCGTCTCATCGTTTCAGCACAATTAAAGATGGGCCAAGTTTCTGACTTCCCTAAGACCTTCCTGTGAGTTCCACACACTTCCTGTTTCAGGACATAGTTTTACTCCAGAAGAAAGATAGATCACTTCTGAGGCCATAAACTTATCTCTTCTTACCCTGGAACCCCCTAAGTCTGGTATTACTGTTTTCACCAAAGGTACATTTTTCAGAATTTCTGGGTGTATGTCACAGGAGGCCGCTTGAGAGTGAGCTCCAATGGAAGTAAGTGCCTGTCTTCGTGCCCTCATAGTGCTACCCCGGGGAAATACATAGAGCTGTGTTTATAGGCACCACTGGGCTTGGGTACCCCAAAAGTCTGTATTGTTTGAGGGCAAAGACAGGGGTCCCTGGCTGATTTGCAACTCTCAATATAGACCAGGCTAGCCTCAAACTGACAGAGATCCATGTGTCTCCACCTTCTGAGTGCTGAGGTTATAGGTATGTGTCAGGACACCCATCCACAAGGATGTTCATGACTAGACATTGTGACACAGAAAGTCGGACTCTAAAAACTTGAAGGTGTGCACGGAGAATCCCTCTTGCCACTTTGGAAGCTGTAACTCAAGGTCTTTACTTTTCTATAGACCTGATTGCAAGCACCGCCTTGTTTTTTCCACCTCTTGGGTTGCCCCACATTTTAATATTCAGCCTTTTCCTGACGGCTAGTGTCAGTGTCCCTTAGACGGCTTCCATTGACCAAGAACAGAGAATACTCATGCGGACTCTTGTTTCTGTTTCCTCAGGTTGTACACTCTTTTTCTACGAGAGTGACGGCAGGTCTGGGATAGACCACAACAGTGTCCCCAAGCATGCTGTCTGGGTGGAGAACAGCATCGTGCAGGCTGTGCCAGAGCACCCCAAGAAGGACTTTGTCTTCTGCCTCAGCAACTCCCTGGGTGATGCGTTCCTCTTCCAGGTTTGTGGGGACCTCCATTACACAGGGAGCTCTCCTGTCTTGCGCAAGTACCTTGCCCTCACCTTTAAAAGTAATGGAGAGATTCTTCATGATAGAGACAAACGTGTTAAATGACAAATACATTCCCCTGATGAATCGCAGAAATAAGAGCCCTCATGCAGAGAGTTTGAATGTGAGGCCCACAGAAAGTGTGCGCCGGGTGCTGTGTTTGATGTGAGCTGACAGGTTTCGTGGTGTGGCGTCAGTAGCACTCAGAATAGGATCATGAGCTCCATAACTTCGGTGTGATTTGAGCTGTCAAGTTTCTTATCATAATGTGTTCTCTGCTAATATTAATCATAAGGTAAAATAATTACAGCCCAGAAAGGACTGGTTATCCCTAAATAGTCTTTCTCTCTCAGCTCACCAGAACTTTTCTATCTTGCATTCTTGAAATCTTGACTATTAATTGTTTCACAAAAATACTTCTGTGCTTCAAGATTAACATTTCCTTTTATAGTGAATCCTTTGAGTTTGCAAGAACTTTTTGTGCTTTTCATGAGGAAGGCTTCCCTCATTTAGTCCCTGAATGTGATGAAGACCACAGAGAAGGCGGAATCCACACAACAGACTCTCCGTTCAGTGTGCTGCCATGAAGTAAACACCCAGGACAAAACCAGGAGTTTTAGGCACTCTGTAGCTACCTGACACCCACAGGTACACGTCAGTGTGCTTGTCAAATAGAAGAAATGCTTTTTATCATCCATGCCAACACACTTGCTTGTCTGAGAGTGACATGATCCCTTATCTATCTCTCTATCTATTTAAAGTTTTGCAGCTTGGCGAGGGGCAGTCATGTGGACACTAGTACTGGCTACTCAGTTGTGCATTTGCTTCTTTGTGTGTGGGAATTCGGAGAAGGGTCTGGAGGTCAGAGGACACCTTAACAGAAGTGAGTGCTCTCCTTCTACCATGTGGGTTCTGGGGTTCAAACTCAGGTTAGTGTGGTTGGTGGCAAATACCTTTACTTCCAAAGCCATCTTGCCAGTCCTTCATTGGTGAGGGATAGTTTTTCTGGGTAATTATATATTTTTCTGGGTAATTCTTACTTGCCAGCCCTATTGCCAAGCATTGAAAAAGGCTATTCTACTGTCTCCATAGCTTCTGAGAGAAGCCCACTGTCATCTCACAGCTGTCCTACTTATGTGATGTTACATTTCTCTTGTCATTGTAACGATGTTGTTGTTCTGTAGCCTATAATGTGATCTAGAATCAGTCACTGAGTTTATTCTGCTCAAAATTTATCGGATGTCCAGATGTCTGTGCGCACACATATATGTGTGTGCTTTGCTTCTTGATCTCCGGGCAGTAGGGAGAGATGGAGACAGTGGGACTGACTTGGGCCTTGAACTTTCCAAAGTGAAACACCTCCTAACCCTTCCCAAATAGTTCATTAACAGGGGACTAAGCAGACATAAGGCTGTTGGGACTATTTTCACTCAAACCACCCCAGGCAGCAAGCACACTTAACCTCTGAGCCATCAGCCCAGCCACTTACATGAGATTCCTTAAAGAGAATGTTGATTTCCTCTCTGGTTTTGTTATGACCAAGCAGTTTCAAAAGATTCACTATAAAAAGCCTTGTTTGTTAACTTGGAAGTGAGGAAACATTTTCTAAATCAACAGTCAAGGGTCTGGGGCTGAGTCTCATTGGTAGAGTGTGTGTAGAGTGTGAAAGAAGTCCTGAGTTTAATCCCCGCACTGTTACACATGCGCGCGCGCGTACACACACACACACACACACACACACACACACACACACACACACACA
>NW_026592666.1:7621674-7685360 GCF_907164565.1 Psammomys obesus | reverse complement strand
CACACACACACACACACACACACACACACACACACACACACACACACGCAAAATGATGCAACATTTATAACTTTAATATTGATGTCACACTTTGTTTCTTTAGAAATGCTGTCCTTTATTTTCTGTATCTCCTGTGGGCTGATTTAAAGTCTATCACTGTCTTGAAAGGGCTCCAAAGGGGGGAGGTCATCCCTTGGTGACTGTTGTAATTTATTGATTGGATCGTTCACTCCATTTGCGAGGTTGATGCTCAGAAAGGCAGGAGCAGCCACCAGGGTACACAGTGAGTATCAGGGTGACACTAACTCAAGCTCCTTGTTCCCCACATCCTCTTGTTGTCCGAGTGTTTGCCATCTGTTCCACCACTGTCACTGCTGATCCTAAAAATCGTGGTGCCACTAGAGTGGCCATGCTTTCCTGGGCCTAGCAGTTAGGCCACCCCTTGGGAACTCCTGTCACTGGTGGCCTGGCGGGTCATTCTTGCCTCATCACACACAGAAGATGATAACCTGACTGACGGCAAGGTCTGCTCTTGTCTTCCTTACTCAGCTCAGCACAAATTCCTGCTAAGAGGACTTACACGGCCATAAAATTGCTAATGGAATCTACCCGATAAGTCACATTGTATAAAGTGCTTTCTGCAGCAACAGAAGACCGTATTCACGGAAACCTCCGTCTTCTTGTTATGGGAATTTTTATGCTACTTATGTAGGATAAAGGACAAAAATGAACCTTTTCAGAGGAAATTACTGTTGTTTGGAATCCATGACGGCATTTTCTGCCGTCTGCTTATTGTAATCCACATAACTCCAGAGGGGCCGAATTTGAAAGAAACCCATGTGTGCAGGGGTGAGGTTAAAGCAAGGGAGATCAGCCGTGATTATGGAAATAATTTGTAGGTTATTTCAGCCCCAGGGCTCAATTCACTGCACACTGTTTCCAGAGCCTGCATGCTGTTGATTTGACCCCGCTGCGCAGATACCCACACGTGCGCCCTGGAGAAGAGATTCATGTTACCCCCAGAAACAGAAAAGGGGTTTTGTGTGACAAGTGGGGGCAGGAATGAAGGAGAAGATTAGAGCAGCAGATGTAGAAGAAGTTTTATGCTGTCTGCAGAGTGTGGCTGTGTCTCCTGCCTCTGGACTATTCTAATTAGAGCCCTTTACTCCGACTTGATGTCAGAGAGAGAACCCCCACTTACAAAGTCCAGTTTCCTCCCTGATGTTCATTCATCTGCCCCTAGAGGATGCCATCATTCCTGACAACTCAAGCCAGTTGCAGGAAACATCATCCCAACGTGTGTTTCAAATTCCTGTACCAAATGCCTAGGGAGCATAGCTACCAGTCAGGGCAAGAGAGATGCTTGACTGAGTAGAAGATCACGTGCTGTTGGATATGTGAAAGGGTGAAGGGAAGATTGATGTTAGCAGAAGATTGCCCTTTATTGGTATGATTTTCACTAGGCTATTTCCTGTACATTTTAAATGCTACTTTGTGCATATTAAAAGGAAACGTGGAAAGACGGCATCTGTATGAGTCTTTTGAGTCGCAGGTTGAATGGGGTAACCTGGTTGAGTGTCTGACAGACACTCAGTAAATTCTCAGTCAACATCATAACCATCTTGACTTTTGTAAGAAACAGAGGGAAGTCCCCGTGCTCCTCCTAACCATCTTCTTATAGTGGTCGAACATGGCTTCGCTGTGAATAAGGACAGGCTTTGGGTTTCCTCAGGCTCTGGGGATCCTTCTTCCAGGTGTCAGACTTTGGGAAAGTCACAGAGGTCACAGACAAAAAGCTGGGACAGGTATAGCAGGCTAGGGGACAACATGAAAGGCAACAAGTAGACTGTGGAAAAGACCGTAGAGGGCACTTGTACATACTGACCAGATCTCTCTGGGCATCATATCTGCAGCGGCCTGCCTGTAGGTCAGCCTGCCTGCTGGCCTCCCCTTGCTCCCATGCCTGGGGAGTTCTGGAGGTTCTCTGCTATGCCAGTGACTCTTGCTGTTTTCCTGTTTGGGCATTAATCATTTCGTCTGGCCAGGTTTTCAGGTAGTGGCCACATCTCCTCTTTGGGCTGTCTGTGCAAGGCTCTTGAGCTGTCCTTGTTATCTGTAGACTTGTGCCTCCTGTCCTCCTGTGCAGCCTGCTCTGAGGATCTCGCCACATCCATTTTCCTCTCCCACACCACTTCATATCATACTGTCAATTCATTCTGAGTTTGCGGTACCTTAACTCTTATCCCACAGTTCTTTCCCATTTATTTGGTAACCTAAGCCCAAACACAACTCTTTTAAATGTCTTTGAGGGTTTTTCCTTTGAAGTGAGTTTGTCAATATCATGACAGATCTGTATGCCATCCTCCTTCATTATAGTAGAGGCAGGACAAGCTACATCTAAGATCTTTCTTCTCTTTGGCCATTCATGTGCTGATTTGTTCTAGAATTCCTGATTCCCCAACACTGAGGACTGCATTCCTGCTCCCAGGCTGCACCTTAGAAACGGTTCTGGTGGCAGCATCTTGAACTTCAGCTTTTGCTAGGCAGCGAAAGGGAAAATGGTATGTACAAAAAGGGGTGGGCAGGGCCATGGAATTCCGTTATTTGATAACCTGCTCCTGTTTTAGGAAATCTAATTCCAGGAGAGCGGGAATTTACTCACACAGCAAGAACATTAATGCATTCAGGAGGGCTCTGCCCCTGACCCTGGTACCTCCACTAGACACAGCTACTTTGGATACCAATTTCACCATGAGGTTTTGCAAAGAATCCTATTCAAGCCATAGAAGGGAAACTAAAACCCTCAAGGAAAGCACTCTAAAGCATGGGACCTCCTGAGGCTGGAATAGAACTCCTGCAATGGAGAGTTTATCACAGGGCCAGAAGTCAGCGGCATGGCATACCCTTCTGTTACTGTGTTAATTTTCCAAGACCCAACACAGGCTACTTACAGGGAAGAAAAGGTGGATGTTATTTAAGTGGACTGCAGGCGAGTGCCAGGGTTTGGACTTTTGACAAGGGTGGCACACCTTCTTTCTTTCTACCTCCTTGCTCTGTTTTCACTGTATGTAACAGGTACTGGTGCTGTTCCCCAGCTTCAGGTCCTCTGGCTTTTCTGAGGATGCCATAGGTTTAGGGGACACTTCAGAGTCTTCTGTTCTTGCTCCTTTCCTCTCTGGCTTGCATCCGATATCTGGTGATCTAAGGCTCTGCTCCTACATAATCAGGAGACCTCTCTCCTGCCTGGCCATCATCTGCCTGTGGTGGCTCCTCTCACAGCCTAGTCGGTTGCCATTCTTGGGTCCTCATGTTCGTTTCCAGCCCATAGTGCCGTGCTTTCCATTCACAGGGCTGGCATTCATGCACTTCCCTGTCTGCAGCCAGCAGCCTCTGCCTCAGCCGCACCTGGCTCCTGTACTCGAGTCCCCTTCTGTAAAAGTGCTGGGGACAGGAAGAGAGCAGGTGTGTGTGCACCGCTAAGACTCCAGTGGGACAGGAGAATCTCCATGTTAAGTTCCCTTTATAGATATTTAAAATGCACACGGAATTAAGGCTTGTGTTAATAAAACTCTTAGATAGGATGAATATGACCAAGGTGAAATATGAATATGCAAAAGGTTTTCGAAGAATTCGAAATTCGCAGGGCTCTCATTTTATCTTCTCTTAAAGATGGACACTTCTGTTCCTTCCCTTTTTGTTCTTTTAAAATTATAGACAGAAGTTTAGGTTTTGTAGAATTATACTTGTGCTTCTATCAACTCAATTTATCCCAAATTTTAGTTCTTCAGGTATGGCATTTGTTTGCCAGGATTTCATTTTTGCAGTTTAAAATGAGCCTCCCTTGCCTGCCACTCACGTAAACCATTGATTATCTGAAATCACTGAGGGTCCTCCATGCATTGGATAATTTGAAGCTAGATCTATTTAAATACATAATGAAGCCCTGAGCTTCATCATATCTCTGTGCACAGAGGGGCTCTTATGCAAATACAGTTTTTCTTCTTCTTTTTTTTTTTTTTTTTCTGATTATCTGTTGGCAAGAACTTCTCTTTTTCCCCTCACTGAGCTTCATGTAGTATTTACAGCATCCACAGAAGGCAGCAGAAGGGTCACAGCACCGCGTTCTACTTGTTCACTGTTATTTGTATGATGGCTGGAAGGGGGTGGGCAGGGATGTGTGGTCTCTCAGGGCCAGAATGTAGTCTGTGGAGAGGCCACCCTGGACCCCACTGCACTAAGTCAGCAGTCTGCTGTGGTCATCTCAGAGCTCTTGAGCCTGCGAACTGAAAGTGTGTCAAGACTTCTCTCCCCAGAAGCAGCCATTGAGAGCGGTCAGCACACAGGTTTCCTACCCTCTCATCAGCACGGGCTCCCTTGTGCTGCTGTGAAGGACCAACTTTGCTCCACAGCTCATTTAGTGAATTGTTCTGCTCAGAAATGGATTCGGCTTAATGACAGAGAATGGCAGGGGCTGCTGTTTTATTTAGACAGGACAGCAGGAGTAAAAATTGTCACTAATGGAAATGCCTTCAGCCACTGACAAGATTTTAGAGGGAGATGGCTGAGACATGGTTAGTGGTTAAAGGGGCTGATGGCTAAATGTTTTATAAACCTGTCATCACATGTTTCTCTAGCTCTGGAGGACTGACATTTTCCTCTTCCTTTGATTGATTGTATTTTATTTATTTATTCTTCTCATGTTTGTGCTAGGGCGTTTGTGTGTGTGTGTGTGTTTAAGCCAAGGGACAGCCTAGAGCGCTCCACATTTTTTGAGACAGGGTTTTTGTTGGCCTGGAGCTCTCTGATTAGGCGAGGCCCAACTGGCCATCAAGCCTTGGGTTTGCCTGTGTTCCTCTCCAAGCACTGGGGTTACAAGTATGCACCCCTACACTCAAATTTGTACAAGGGTGCTGGGGCTCAGACTCAGCTCCTCATGCTTCTGTGCAAGCACTTGGCCAGCTATGCTCCTGCCTCGGCTCCCCTTTTGTTTCTGAATGAATTCTCTCTCTCTGTCTTTTTTTTTTTTATCTCATATAATACACATAAAGGAATCCCATCTTTGTCATTTGTGTAGGTGCCCAGTCCAGTACGGTGGCACGCATACACACAGCACAGCGTGTTGCTTCTGTGCTTCCAGAGCAATCTATCTTCTTAGCACACTGGAATTCTGTGCCTTCCACATAACTCTGTCGGTCCCAGGTCCATCCCAGCCTATGGCTTCATCTGCCCATCTTTAAAGAAGTAAGACTGATGATGTTTAACTTCAATGGACATCAACTCCATTGATTTCTTTGATTGTCTGTGTGCTGAGAATCAAACACAGAGCCCTGGCAGTGCTGGGTAAGCGCCACTGAAGCTACCCTGTCCCTTTGGTTTCCACTTCTTGAAAGATAGATGGGTATAGCCTTATGACATCAGAATGGATGACCTTGCCCCTTGGCTGAGGTGGGCCGAGGTTCCTCACGGGATTGAAACAGATGTGATTCTCCTTTCACTCCAGCCCCAGGGGATGTGACGCCCTCTACTGTTCTCTTCTGGCACTACACACAAGTTGCACAGACACACATGCAGACAAGACACATACAAAAAGTAACAGTAAACCTTTTTTAACGCTCTGTTGCTGCTGCTGTGTGTGTTCTGGCACACTAATTTTGCAGAGCATCTGAATATATTTAGCTGGTTCTATACCATGAGTTCACTTAGTGGGCCACTAGGCATTTGTATACCCAGCCTCAGTGGGCTGTGCTTTGCTTTCTGAAGCCTTTATATCCCCGTTCTGAGCAGCCAGAAGGGAGCAGTGTGTGGAGCTTCACTTTGCTCTCAGCATTTGCCAACACTGGTGTTACTGTTTTGTTTTTTTTCTTTTTCAGAAAATAATCCTTATTATTACTTTTCTATCCAGGTTGATTCCTTTGATAACAAAAATAAAAATGTAACCAGGCTTGGTGGCTCACACTTGTAATCTCTTTATCACTCAGGAGGCTAAGGATAAAAGATCAGGAGTTTGGGCCACATAAGCTGTCTTCACCTGTCTCTAAAACCCAACTTGGGTAAACAAAGGAAATCAGGAAAAATAACCCAGTCTACAGAATCAGCCTCTCCTGAGAGGTGCAGAGATCGGGCAGGGTCATCCAGGCAGCGGGCTTGGTGCTTTCATTATTTGTGGGAGGAGCTTCAACTCTGCTTTTCAAGGGAAAAGGTGTAAGAAAAGGGACTTGAAAGGGAAGGGAAGTCTAAATACTTCAAGTGTGAATATGCACGTTTCTATACACGTATGCACATATGCAACTCCTTCAGCTTCACACAGTCTGAGTTTGCTCGTGGCTTTAAAGTTGTTACCTCATCTTCTCCCCCTGCTCAGGCCACACAGATCAGTTCCGTTCACTTGCCAGTCGCTGCCTCTGTGTGTAGATGATTGCAGTCTTTATCCACTGGCAATGTGTTTCTCTTTATAAACACAACAACTGTCAGAGATTTTAGGTTTGTAAGCTGGTTTTCTTGCAAGACAACATTTTTAATATTGGATGCCGGTTCTTTGGATGAATACAAAACGCTCAGATTCAGAGTGATTAGCAACAGCTTCAGTGGTTCTTTGATTAAAATTTCCATTCTCAGCCACCATGGAATAATATGCTGGGGGTGGGGGTCCTGATAAAAGAATTTTATATAGGGGTCCTGTTAAAAGAATTTTGTTTGTAAGCCAAGCTGCTAAGTGAGGTAAAAAATATACAGATTAGTGCCTAAAAGGGGGGGGGGGGCAATGACATCAGCCACTTTAGTGTTACAGTGACTGAACCAATCATTCTTCAGGTGAGCTAGACCCTGTCCCTGTACTGAGATCTTTGGGCTTATGGAAGTACCTAAAAAAGTGTAGCATCCCCACACTTACGAATATTTCCTGATTGATTTCCTAGTTTAAAAAATCATTTTGTATAACCTATTTTGATTATGTTTCCCTCCCCCAAATCCTCTCAGATCCTTCCTCTCCTTCCTCTTTACCTGTCTGTCTTATCTCTCTCTCTCTCTACTGTCCCTCTCTCTCTCTCTCTCTCTCTTTCTCCTCTCTCTCTTTGCCTCTCTCTCTTTCTCTCTCATTCCATTGAGCCCAGTTGGAGACTGTTCTTCGGTATGGAGCCTGCCGCCCTGGAGTATATTGATAAACCAGGTCTCACACCATTAAAGCAAACTGACTTTCCTCTCCCAGCAGTCATCAAAAGCCAATAGCTCTTCTGCCAGGATTTGGTCTGTCTTGATCTTTTGCACAAGTTATTACATGAGTTTTTGTCCCCAAACTTTACACTTTTACCTTTGAGAGCATCTTTGTCTTATGCTACTCCCACTTGGAGGTCACATGTTCATTGGTGTTCATGGCATTGATGCCATTCATTCATTCATGCCATATTAGTGTTCTTCTTAATAATTTTCTCATTTTTGTTTTATGCACATTGGCGTTTTGACTGCATGCATGTTTGGGTGAGGGTGTCAGATCCTTGGAATAGGAATTACAGACAGTTGTGAGCCACCATGTGGTTGGGAACCAAACCCAGGTCCTCTGGAAGAGCCAACTCTGCTCCTAACCTCTGTGCCATCTCTGTAGCCCCTTTGTGTTGTAGGTGACTATTAATATTTACTATTGATTTATCTTTTATTAATGCTGCTGTTAATCCTAAACACTGTATACCCAAATCACCACACAGAGACTAGGATTTATTTAATTAACCTACAACACAATGCTGGGCAATAGTTAGTCCATCCTAAACCTCCAAGCCCTCATAGTTTCCTAACATTTAGATTTCCCACATTATACTTGCTTTTAGTGATATATTAGGTCCAGTCCATCTCTCCACGTCGTTCCAAGATCTCTGCTCCAGCTCTGCTCTTCCAGCTCTCAGTCTGCCCTTCTCTCCTCCTCCGCCTCCCACCTTCCTATCCTCTGGCTCCTCCCTCTCTTCCTGCTTCCTTTCTGTTGCTCAACATTGTGGTTGGTTGCTTTATTTTGGCATGTTTACACCAAGTTGAGACAGGTGATGCTTAGAATAAGTATCACAATGCCATGTCCGGATTGAATCCAGAGAGTGGGGAGAAATCAGCATTTGAATGAACAGGGTGAGGTGTGTACAGTCCACAAGAACATCGTACCAACACCAGTGCTCTTAAACAACCTGTTGGTGGCTTGTGCATTTCTGCTGGGTTGTTGCTGTTCATGGATGCGTTCCTGGAGTTTCTTAATGCAGTATTGATTCTGTGTCTGCCTGGAACCTCTTCCTCAACCAACCCTAAATTTACTATAGCTGCTTCAAGCTGGGATAAGTTCTTTAGAAGTACCATTTAAGCAAGAGGGTTTCTTAGGTACACTGGGCATCATCCTGCTTCTTTTGAGGATGGTATTTGTGGGCAGGGCTTTCTTTGGTGGATTTCAAGAAGGGGTAATTCAAGGTAGTCTCCCATGCGCACATGCGCGGGTCCATGAGTGTTGGTCTAGACTTGACACCTTGCCTCAGTCACACTGCCTCCCTGGACACACACTGTTACTTTCTATGAACTTCTAAGAAGCTGCTCTTTCTCCCTGCACCCTCCTCCTGTAGACCACCAGCCAGACAGAGCTGGAAAACTGGATCACCGCCATCCACTCTGCCTGCGCAGCTGCTGTTGCAAGACACCACCACAAGGAAGACACGCTCCGCCTCCTCAAGTCAGAAATCAAGAAACTGGAACAGAAGATCGACATGGATGAGAAGATGAAGAAGATGGGTGAGATGCAGCTGTCCTCTGTCACCGACTCGAAGAAGAAGAAGACCATATTGGACCAGGTGACTGGCCTGGCTGTGTGTGTTTGGCGCTGGGCAGATCTGTTGGGGCTCTTTTTTTATTTTCTGTCTGGGAATCTTAAAACATCTTCTGTTATCACGGCAGCAGCCTGTCAACCAGACTGTTAAAGTCTTTATTGTGGCTGTCAGTTTTCTTTGCCCTTTGTTGAGAGTTGATTGTAACGAGCTAAAGGGAACAATATGACAGTGAAGGAAAGACAGAAATCAGAGAGAAGAACCTCCTGGGGAATCTTTGTGATTCTGGAGAACTGGTGTAATTAGAAATCTCTTGATTTCCTTCTCCATCTTTTCATGGGGCCAAGCTGTGAGGAGGACTTATTTCTAAATTTTAAAAAGTGATAGGTGTTTTATTTAAAAATCCATACAGCTGTCCTGCATTACCCATTGGGAATTGGTTTCAAGACCCCTGCAGAAACCCAGATCTGTGTTTGCTCCAGTCCCTGATGTAAAAAAAATGGCACAGTGTGTGTCCATAATCTACTCACATCTCTCATGTATTTTAACTCATCCCTAGATCATTTAGGAAACCTGGTAGAGATAAATGTTATGTAAGCAATTGCTGTGCTATAGTGTCTGAGAAATAATGGCAAAAGTTTGTACACGGTTACTATGGCTTTTCAGGGCCCTTTGCTCTGTTCTTTCTATTATTGGTCACTGCAGTTTTTAAACTCAGGCAAGTTCACATAGCACAAAACCATGTAAAGTGAGCAACACTTTAGCAGCTGTCCATGTGTTTGCAATGTTAGATGCCCCTTCTTTCATCTAGTTCTAAAAGGAACCCAACTCCTGTTAATCACTTGCCTACACACTCGCACACACACACAGGCACCCTGTCCCTGGCACCCTGTCTTGAAGGGCTGCCCCTTTGAGATAGATGTTCCATAGGAGCGGGATTGCACCTGCTTTCTTCCCTTAGCTTTTTGGAGTTTGATCTACATCACAGCTTACACATCACTATGTCTCACTCTTTTGGGGCTGGTCCTTATCCCTTAACCCATTGTACATATGCATCGCTGTTCAGCTGTTTATCCATTTCTCCTTTGATGGATGCTTGAGTCATTCGCAGCTTCTCGGCTGCTGTGAACAGTGCCATCGTGAACACGTCTGTTCTCCCTGGTTTTCAGAAAGCTTAAAAAAGGATATGTCACCAGTGACCTCTCAGCTTTCACTTTCTTAAAAAAAATTTAATTTTATGTTATGAGTGTCCTCTGAAGTATATCTCTGTGTCATGTACCTTCTTGGTGCTCACAAAGGTCAGCAGAGGGCATCAGAACCACTAGAACGGAATTTATAGATGGTAGGAGATGCTCCGTGGGTACCGGGAACAGACCCCGGGTTCTCTGTCACAGCCGCAAATGCTCTGAGCTGCTGAGCCATCCCTCCAGCCCCATGAACGTGCTGTTTGTACCAGTGCACAACTCTTGAATGGACTCGCTGTTCTGTGATCTTATTTGAATGTCCCATCAGTAGACAGAAGATATTTTGCCACTTTGAGTGACAAACACGTGTGGACGTTAGTGTTTAGAACCCCGTACCCCAGCATCTGGGTTTCCATCATTGACGGTTTACTACTTCCAACCCTTTTTTGCCAAAGCTTTGGTCCATTTGCTTTGACCTTTAACCAACCTGGTTTTCTTCTCTTTTCTTAAGTAAAAGCATCTCTTAGTTGACATTAAAGTCCTCGGTACTGGAGATCCCTACATTTTTATTCCTTACATTTATCGTCAGAACTGACATACCCAACATGCCTCCCTCCCAGTACCCAGGAAGCTAATCACTAATAAGGGGCTTCATGTTTGATACTGAGTTTATGCTTACCGGATCTTTGTAAAGAAGAGAACATGCACCCTAGGAGACCTACAACTGCTAGAACTGTAATTAGTGCCTTTACAGCAAACAGATCTGCGAGGTTCTTGGAGAAGAAGATGGCTGATGTTTTCACCATTTCTGACCTTTCTCTCCTTGTTTTATTTGCTCCTGTAGATCTTTGTTTGGGAGCAGAACCTGGAACAGTTCCAGATGGACCTGTTTCGCTTCCGTTGTTATTTAGCCAGCCTCCAGGGTGGGGAGCTGCCAAACCCCAAAAGGCTGCTTGCTTTTGCAAGCCGGCCTACAAAAGTGGCGATGGGCCGTCTTGGGATCTTTTCCGTATCGTCTTTTCATGCCCTGGTGAGTAGAAGCAAATGAATTTTGGGAAAATATTCATCTTAATGCTGAACCCTGAACAGAAGTTGACAGGAGTCTCTGAAGTGTTTCCCTAGTTTGGTGTCCTGTACAGATGTCCAAAAACTCTTCCTTTGCAGTTAATGTAAAATTATATTTGAACCTGTGTGGAAATGTACTTAAGTCTCTTTGATAGGGCTTAAACAAATGTGCAAAGAAAATGCAAAAGCCGCTGGTGCCTCCCTCACCCCCAGCCTGCCCGCTCTCCATGGTGTTGGGAAGACCTCACATATAGGAGACACTCTCCCACTGAGCTGTACACATCGCAGCCCTACAAAGGTGCTGTCTCCAGATATGTTCACTGCAGCGCTTGTAGATGGCTGCTGTGTTTAGGCAGTTTTGGCAAAGTTGAAAGAGAAATTAGCTTTATGTAAATGACAGATGGAGGGCTTTCCCTCATCTGTCTCTCTCATGCAGATCTGTTCTCTCTCATGCATAGGCATATTCTCCTCCGTCCCCACACACCATACCTTAAACGTGGATCTTTGTGGAGATTGGAGGTCTCGCTTTGTCATTGTGTGATGGCTGTAATTATATGATGTGTTAGAGGAGGGCCAAGTTTCAGTGACAAGGTAGCTGAACACTCAGCTTCTGAAGGGGGAATTTTTTGTCTGACCCCGGGGGCAGCAGGTTGTGTGTGGTGCTGTGTTCACAATCTGTAATTCTCAGGACTTGCTAAGTTACAAACAGCTTTGTGTACTTTGGGCCCATTTCTGCCAAAGGGGAAAAACAGTCATTGTATAAGCGTACAAGCAGCATGTTTCAGCTCATCCAGGATGACACCCTTGTAATGGCACTACACTGTAACACATTTGCTGTGGAATTAGATACTTAAGTGTCAGGGTCCAGAGCTGCTGGGAAGTCTTAACTGGGGGCCAGCTGTGTCCTCCATTGAATTTTGAGCTGCAATTCAGTCTGAGGTGCCTGTGCTCTCTGTACACACATCAGTGTCATCATTAGACAATTAGTGGGAGATTTGAATTTTGAAAGAGTCTTACACCAATTGTCTAGAGTTTGTTAAAACCATCTTGTACTGCTAGTTACAGCCCTGCTCTAGCCTGCTTGCGTACCTCTCTAAATGGCTGTTACAGTTTTGTTTTTCTTGTAATAACTGGACAAGCGAGGACTAAGTCCTGAACCCAGTTCTCATTTACATGGCCTAGGTCTCTTACTTCGAGACCTGAACACTAGTTTTTGACTTAGCCAAATTTTTATTCTGTGTGTGTGAAATATATACATATATATATGAAATATATACATATATATGGGATTAAAAGTTTCACTTCGCTTCTGTCACAATGTTGTAGTTAAGAGCATTTATTTATTTTTATTAACAGGCAAGTTCATCTCACGTAATATGTGTTAGTCTTTGGTAGTCACATCCCTCTGCCTTTGCTGTCAGATGGTAGAAGGTGAAGAAATGCAGTTTTACTGTCTCCCTCAAATGTGTATGCTTTGATTATTTTCTTATAAGCCATTGGAGCTTATGTCACTAAGACAGAAGGAAAAGCCACTGAGCTACTCGTCCATAAATCTTTGATCCTCTCTTAATGTCTTTGACTCACTCTTCCCATTTGGTGGCAGGTGAGCTAACTCTGCCCTGTTGCAGAAGAGGTTGAGTTGGTAACTCAGAGGGATTTTTACTCAGTTATTGGGAGAAATAGTGTTTAGTTCCCATGTCTGCCTCTCTGTTCCTTTGTTCTGTTTCTTGCTATCTGCTTCAGCAGTGCAAAGCTTGGTGTCCACGCATCCTTGCCAGTCAGTTCAGTAGACTGTTCTGTGACAGAACAAGTTAGGCCACTTTATTGGGTATCTTGTTCTGTTTTCTGCACCAGCCCTTGAAGAACACCCCAAGCAGGGAATTTTAGTCCGATTTATTGGACAGCTCCCCCCATCTCTCCTTGTCATTTGACCCTAAGGGTCCCCTCCTCTCTATGGGAGTTGAAGCATCCTTCAATTTCTCCTTTGTCTAGGATATCCGCCCACCCTCCTCCTTTTCAGTGGGGGTGGATGGAAGGAGGAGGTAAAGGGGACTGGGGCCAGGGGAGGGCTTTGAGCTGCAATGGGAGTCCCATTTGCTAGGAGAGCCCCAGTCAAGCTGAGTGATTTGCCTTCATTAAGTGAAGGGCCCCTGCTGTACTCTTTGAAGAAAGGTTATCATTGTTCTTGTTTGCACAGATGAGCCGACTGATAGTTGTAGCCAGGTGCCCGCCACAGAGGAGGTATTGTCTGCTCTGACCATTGAGAAACCCATGAGTTCTTGTCCAGCAGTTCTGCCAGCCTGTTTTCTATACCCTGTGGTCATTGCTGTCTATGGAGGGGTGGGAGAAGTGGCTACCGTTACAGCTTACAGGGCTAACCTGCTAGAGTATTTGAGCAGCTCACATCAGTCAGCTGGCCAGGTGCTGAGACTGGCAGTGTTTGCACGCACAACCATTTGTCTTCCCTGTGCTTTTCCTTGTCTCCTCCCCACCCCACCGGTTGCTGCTCTTTAAGTTATTGCTGCCATATTATTTGATCTTAAATTTCTTATTTATTTATTTATTTGGTTGACAAATCTATGCCTATCCCTGGCTTTTGTCAGTTGCTAGCCTTGTGATGAGGGTTAAAAGAGCAAAGAACACAGAGAGTCTGTCCTACTGGAGCTCATGTTCCTGTAGGAGAGACGGGAAGGTCACGTGCAGCTAATGGAACATGGTAAGTGCAGATAGTGAGGCATGCTGGGAAGGAAATGAGCAGGCTAACACACGCCTGCTGTGATAGTCACCCCTCAGCGTCCTCAGAAGAGTGGCAGCAGGACCCCCTCAGACACCAAAGGAGGTGGTCACGTGCCTTATAGGACGTGGTCACGTGCCTTATAGGACGTGGTGTGCTGTTCCCACACAGCTGCAGCTCATCCCCCCCATGCACTCCATGTCTGTGTTACTTCAGTGCTTAACGCTGATGTTACGCAGATACTTACACTGAGTTGTTTGCTGAATAAGGATGAGGGAAAGGTCTGAGCCTGCTCCACACGCATGGAACATTTCTTTTGAGTACTTTTGATCTGCGATTGCTTGCCTCCACAGATCCAGGCTGCTCACTGCTCCAGGCTACCTGTGTGTGTGGCGTGGGGCGGCAGACACGGTACTTCAGTGCTTTGCTGTTTGTATGTAGACTGAGACCAAACAGCTGGGTTTTTTCTTTTCCTTTTTTTTTTTTTTTGGTGGGGGGCGGTTAGGATTCTAAAGTTTAACACCATTTCTTCTGTGTTTACACAGCTGTGGGAACATACATGTGTCAGCATGTTCTGATTTAACCGTTTTACAACCTTTGCTCGCCTTCAGCTTAGAAAGGAGAAATCAGAACATTTGACATGTTTTATGATGCCTTCTATTTGTGGGTTTCTCTCCCCAGATACCCAAAGAATAAGTACAGCTTAAAATCTCTCTCATAAAAAGTCCCACAGGAGTCTTGGCTCTCACCTTTTAATGCCCCTGATATGTGTTTCTTAAATACTTAGCTGAGACAATGCCAGACCTTTCGGCTCCCTCATCCTTCTGTTTGCATCCGAGTCCAAAACCTTTCTCTGTGATGCCCTGGCAGAGATGCTGTCTGGCTCTGGTCCTCAGTGCATGTGGGGGTCTTTTCCCATCCCCTCAGTAGGATTCTGTGTTGATACTGTCAGTACCGAAGACTCAGGGAAATGCTGTGTGGCCGACGTGCTGAGGGCTGGGAGGCCCCCGTGTTACCCAATACCATTTCATCCCTGGGACTGCTGCCAGTTGGCATCTGTCATGTTGGGAGTTGCCCGCGTGGGAATCTATGACAAATAGGTTTTTAGACATTCACCTCAGCAACAAAGAGCAGGTGGGGGGGTTTCATATCCAGTCTGACTTGCTGGGCCTCCTACCTCGCCCTTCTGAAAGGAGGGCTTGTGGGTGGCCTGTTGAGCGCGCCTGGCAGAAGAGCTCTGAGCTTCCTGGACGTGGCTTAGAATCTGTAGGGGAAAGTTCAAGCCTGATGCTGTATGGGCTTTCTGGAGTCCTTCGAGATCCCTGCTTCCACAGCTGTCACGGCGGTAGCTTCAAACATGGGCTAGCCTGTCCTGAAATCTTTCCCTGGTTGGATGGTACCTTAGAGGCATCTCAGCAGAGTATGGCTTTAAAAAAACAAAAACAAAAACAAACAAACAAGTGTAATTTTCCTTCCACCTAAACAGAACTCATGTAAGTTATGGAAGATCTGTGTTATACATATGTATTTGTTGGTGTGTGTGTGTGAGAGAGAGAATGCATGTATGCATGAGAGAAAACCTTGCATGTATCAGCACCTTTATTGGGCTTGGATGTGGCTTAGTGGTAGAGTGTTTTCCTAGCATGTGTAAGGTCTTGAGTTCAATCCCCAACACGACGAAAAAGACAGAGAGACAGAGAAGCTCAGTGGTCCAGTCTGGCAGGGTGGTTTTCTTTCCTTGGTCTTCCATCGTAGAAAAGGCCACTGTTTCAGGATGTGATGCAGTCCTTCCTGTCAGTAGGGGCAAACTGCACCAAAGAGAGGCCCCTCCTTTGAAAACATTTCCTAGAAGCTGTGCCATTAACTAGAACTGTCACATACACATGGCACACTCCGAGGAAAAGCCAGCTTTGACTTCTTGGCCAAGTGCCCAGATACATGATGGATTTTCTAGTGGAGATCCTGTATATTGGGTCCATGATTTACTAGCAAAGAGGATGGTTTTATATATTCTAAGAGATTGCAGAGACCTCAACACATAGAAGAGATTGGTTAGATTAGATTCAATGTGGAATCCTAGCATCCAGAAGTCTGCTGGTTTTCACCAACCTTCGGTGTCATTTTTAAAATGCAGAAGCTGCTCCTTAGTGGTTAGGAAGTATCTGAAAAAAGTGTGGTTCTACCCAGTAGGTACGGCGTGTCAAGTCGAACTGGAGGACAGCTAGCTCTTAGCAACACAGCATATTTTATTTGTTTTCATTGATTCCCTACAGTGAGTGAGCTTGCCAGCTTTTCATTTTGCATCAGAGAAGGTCCCCAGAGTCTCTGTGCGTAAGAGTCATATTGTAGGTTAAGGCGTTGAGCATTGCAGTCAGTACCATGCTAGGGGACGAGTCACTGCAGGGTGGGACTGGGTGGCCACTGAAGGCACCAGTACCAGTCCTGTAGCCTCTTGTCTTAACCAATTCCAGGTGGCAGCCCGCACCGGTGAGATTGGTGTGAGAAGACGCACACAGGCCATGTCCAGGTCTGCAAGCAAACGAAGGAGCAGGTTCTCTTCTCTCTGGGGCCTAGACACTACCTCCAAAAAGAAGCAGGGACGCCCAACCATCAACCAGGTAGGTCCCCGAGTCAACACAAAGGGCCTACAACACAGGTTCTGTGTCAGTTGACTTGCACAGGTCCATGTGTGTGCTTCTCCTTATTGACACTTAAATCGACCTGACATGAAGTTAGTTGTGCTGGACACTTTTTAATAAGTAATTTATACCCCAAACGTTGAGTTCTGCTATTAGGCTGTCATCGCCATCCGTCTCTCACCTGCACGCTATCCAAACTCCGGTTAATTACAGACCTACTAAAAAAAAGTGCAGCACTCATCTAAGCCCTCAGAAGACAGCAGGCTCCATAGGCAGCCAAGTAAGCAGAAATACAGTCAGCTGGCTCGGGTGCTGCATCCAAGGCAATCCCTAGGGAAATGTGACCATTTTTGCCCCTGGTATTTGGAAGGGGCCTGTAAATGGGCAGCTCCTCAGCCTGTAGGAACGAGGACCCAGGAACATGAGAGTGACCGCGCTGGCTACTCCTAATCAGGCCCAAGGCTGGCAGAGGGTCACATGGCTAATCTGGGCTGTATAGAGCCCTTAGGAACAGTGCCCAGAGGCCCTTCTTGTTCCTGTTTCTAGGTAAGGCTTCTTTCCTGCTGGAGTTACTTCGAGAAAACTCAGCCCTCAATTGTCATCTGTCTCCATTGACATTGTAGACATGAACAGCCTTGAGCTGCTATTCATCTAGATTTTAGAGACCATAAGACACGAGTGACTTTAGTCTTTTTAGAGGGAGTATTCATTTTATGGGCTACTGTGGCTGGACAGACCACCACTCAATAGTCAAGAGGTGACAGATACCAGTGTAGCCTGCATGTGATGCCCTTAGCAAAACTGACTTGATCACCAGATTTCCTAACCATTTACTCTGAGAACTGCAACCATCAACTTCTGTAGGGAGGGATTTTTATTTTTATTTTTTTTTCAGTTTTTTTTTTAAATTTTTATTATTAGTTACATTTTATTAACTCTGTATCCTAGCTGTATCCTGCTCCCTCATTCCCTCCCAATACCACCCTCCCTTTCTCATCTCCTCCCTGCCCCTTTCCAAGTCCACTGATTGGGGAGGACCTCCTCCCCTTTCATCTGACCCTGTTTAATCAGGTATCTTCAGGATTGGCTGCAAAGTCCTCCTCTGTAACCCAGCGGAACTGATCCTTCCTTGAGTGGTGGGGAGGCCAAAGAACCTGCCATTGAGTTCATGTCAAAAATAGTCCCTGTTCCCCTTACTAGGGAAAACCAATTGGTTACTGAGGTACCACAGGCTACATCCAAGCAGAGGTTCTAGGTTATATCCATACATGGTCCTTGGTGGAATGTCAGTCTCAGAAAAGACCCCTGTGCTCAGATATATTTGGTCCTTGTGGAGCTCCTATCCTCTCCACATCATACTAACTCCCCCTTCTTTCATATGATTCCCTGCACTCTTGAGTTAGTCCTGAAGGCTGCTGTCCTAGGTTTCCTAACTGACCAACATACTCACCTTTGAAATTGGCTTTTTCTGTCTTGATAGAACCTGAGGGAGACCAGTTAGGCCTGAGATGTGTGTGAGACTCAACAACCTTGTTTGTTTTCTAAACTTTGGGAAGGTAGAATATAGTGTGATGTCCTGGACTTGGCCCCATACAGGTTCTCCATCCCACTGGGAAAGGAAGCTGCTGGTATCAGCATCTCTCCTCTCCTGCTGGAGGGAGTGGTCTTACAGTTCTGTTCTATTAGAACTCTTGGTTTATATGGCTTTATCTTTTGGATACCAGGTTAAACTGCTGCCTATGGAATGAGTGGCTGAATTTCAATAAATGCAAGCAAACATCTTCACAATATGTTTTCTAATCATTCTTATAATTCCTAAACTAAATTTAAAAAAAAACCTTGCTTACCCATAAATATTGTAATAGGAAATTGATCACTAATTCAAGACTCTAAAATAGACCCCAAAAAAAAAAATCTCTATTTCTGTAGCTTTATTTACACTGAATTAAAAAAAAAATATTGACTTTATTCTGGTGGCATATGCTCATTAACAGCCTGCACATAGCATTTATTGTGTCTGTGTTGGGGTATTGACCATTTTCTGTTATATTTTTAAGATACACGGTTTTATTAAGTTTCAAAAAATAGACAGTTTTCTGGTTTTTAAGTTAAGAAAATCCATTTCTAACCTTTATATAAGATGCAAAAGCTACAAATACCTTTTCCAGTTCTACTGAAGGATATGATTTTGAAAGGCTGTGCAAGTGACCATGTCCCTGAAGGGAAGTCTTCTCTCTGAATGAGTCTAGTTCATTGCTTTTGTGAATTTTCTTTCTTCATCTAAAAACAAATCATTTCTTTATTTTTGAACTCTTAATGGTGTGGAAGTTTGGTTCACTGGGACTTGATTTCCACCTTAAATTGTGACGTACTTTGGGATCAGGAGGGCCTGGACCCTGCTGTGATGTTTCCCAAAGCCTTGCCTGTTTTCCAGCCGCTGCCCCATGCTTCCTTTGGCCTGTTGACCGTATTTCTTTTTTTAAGACTATGCTCTTGTATATGCAGGTGTTTGGAGAGGGAACTGACGCTGTAAAGAGATCTTTAGAGGGAATATTTGATGACACTGTTCCAGATGGCAAGGTAAGAATATGCACGTGTTCCTTTTGGAGGTGAACAAGTACATTAGCATATGTACAGTTCTACGGTTTGAGGGAAACTAAAATCAGGTACACTCAGTGTGACAAGCTGAGACGATCAGGTTCTTAAAAACCTTATGTAATGGGTTACCATGAGGCGGAAATATCATTTTAGGTTTAAATCTTGGTGCTAATAAGAACATTTCCCTGCTGACATAACATTTTCCATACTTATCATTTGATGTGTAAGATTCCAACTAGAATAAGATTTGAGTTCTGAGATCGCTGAATATTTTATGTCATCGCTAATTCCTTTTTATGTACAACTTTTATTCCCAAGAGGTGAGTTCTTAGTGCCCTCACTCTCTGCCCACACATGCTATTTTGTTCGCATTAATTTCAAAGAAGTGTTCTGATAGTATGTTCTTTTTTTTTTTAATGCATTTTTCTCCCAAGTCAAATATTCAGATATGATTCAGCCTTGTGTTTGAATTTAAAAGGGTCTTTCAGATTGCTAGGTTAAAACCCCATAAAGATACCAGTTCCCCCATTGCCACTTTCTGTAGCTTCTCTTTAAAAACGAAAGAAAAAAAATACCATCCTCTTTTAGGACCCCAATCCCACCTTCCTTTGGGGTTCTAGTATTGACAAAGATGTTGCTAGGATTTTCTAGTTCCCATCCCCAGGATTACTTTGACAGAATTCATTTTTTGGTTGCTGAGCAACCAAGTAATCTTAGTCATCAGTGGCGGAGCCCAGTGTTCTAGAAGGATCTGGTCTACAAAATCCAGAGTACAGTGTGGTTCTTGGTACTGGAGGGAGCAGAAGAGTGGCTAAAGCCTCTCTTTACTCAAACTTCCTGGATGTGTCATTCTGGATGTGGAGGTGGCCGGCCTAGGGAATGCATTTCCATGGCACAGTCTTTGAATACTTGTCCGTGATGAAATTAAATTGCTGTACCTACATACAGTCCAAACATAGTTTTTAATATTTACTTGGTCATATCTGAAGTTGGCCAGTTTTGCATGTATTATACATTTTAAATGATGAAATACCCTTTCTTGCACATGGGGTATTGAAATGACAAAACTTTTGAGTTCTCTTGTATGTCTGTGTTTTCTCTTTTTCTAGGCTATCTTTTTAAGATTTAACATCCTGGCATTTAGCCTCATCTCAAAGAGCAGTTTATATGCAACTGTAGGGTTGGTCCAGTGCTAAGGGCACTGATTTAATGTGGCATATGGGGACAGCCTGGGATGATTCCAGTGGTAGGTGAGGGGATATAGGCAAGTGATCGCTTTTTGGCAGTTCTTTCCCTGGAGGCCTGTGTATCTGTGAACATAGTAGAGTTCAAAACCAGGGCTGAGACTTTTCTACAGTTGGGTTTCCTTATTCCCGGACCCTGTTATTGCCATGAATGGGAGTCGTTTTACCACCTCCCAGCATTTACGGAGGAACTTGTTTTTTCTGTATAGTTACTATTAGCCTTGTTCCTGGGAATCCGTAGACCCTTATTTACCAACTAGTTGCCTTTTTCAAAACCACTAATAAAGGCATATTATGTGAGCATCAAGTATGTCTACATTACAATAATCTAACCCATTCTTTCCTTGCTTATCCAGTGTGGCTCCTAATGTATCATCCATCCTTGGGGTGCTCTCTGCTTTTGCTATTCTACTACTACCATAAGCAGTTTCTCTGGGTCTAGGTCATCTGGGGATCTGAGTTCACTAGGCACAGACTGCTACAGCCCTACTACTTTACTTTTTTTTTTTTTTCTTATTTTACTTCTTATCACAGAGGGAGAAAGAGGTGGTCTTACCCAGTGTCCACCAGCACAATCCTGACTGCGACATTTGGGTCCATGAATATTTCACTCCATCTTGGTTCTGTCTGCCCAATAACCAACCAGCCTTGACGGTTGTCCGACCTGGGGACACTGCGAGGGACACCTTGGAGCTCATTTGCAAGGTATGTAGTGGTTCAGGGTGTGTGACTGAGAAGAGCCTCTGCTTGCACGCAGCCCTACATCCTTTGAGACAGGGTGCAGCGCATGTAAGCAGTGACAGTGAGGAGGGGGGAAATCTTCCGAGGGCTTTGTCCTCATGTCTACATGCCATGGGTTTGTAATGAATGTACCACCTCCACCTGCACACAGTATAGAAAACCCGAGACAAAGACGGGAGCTTTTTAGTATTACAGTGTAAAACTAATCGCTGTGGACATTTTGCTGGTTGGCCTTCTGTTTTTGCTTTTGTTTTTGTTTTTTTTCCTGTGTTCGTGCACATACATGTATTTAATAGTGCCATTCCTGATGTTTGAAGAGTTGCTGACTCATAGTGATATCTTCATAGGGAGAATCTGAAGTGAGTGTTAATTAGACATGATGGGAAATTCCTGTTTCTGTGAACATGGAATTAGTCTGTATTTTTCAACTAGAAAGTGACTGATTTTGTTCTACTTTGGCCTCATGATGTAGAAACATCTTGATCTTTTTCAAGGTGAGCCCCTTTTCTTTGGGCTCTCAAGGGCACTCAGCAGGAAGAAGGAAGTCCCTCTTCTTGTGCACTGGTTCTTACTTTTCCATACCTAACAGCGCTGGTAGGCTCAGTTGATCACATCACCTCTGAAAAGGAGCATTGCTTTCCTGGTTTGCAGATAGGGAAGGTGAGCTTCTGAGAAAGCCTGAGGTATTTGCCTGAGCTCATCTCACAGTCACAAAGGAGAGGACAATCAGCAAAGTGAGCAAAGGATGAGACAGCCCCATTCTCAGTGTCCCCAACTGGGGTGTGTCCAGTTGTCACAGGTGGATATTCTCTGAAATTCTCAGAGCCGCAGTCCGTAGGAAGGACAGTCCACAGAAGAATCTAGATTACATTCTTAAGGGAGTCAGCTTCCACAAGGCTCCAAAAGTGGATATCTTTTGTGTCCTAGTTTTATTTTAGAACCATTTGGATGGATAAAAATGACATTGTAAAAGCCCTTTTCATTTAATATATGATTTGTAAATATTGAGTAATTTTACTCCCTCAACAAAAATGTTGAGATTACCCTACCAGAAATTTACATAGGCTTTTTTTTTTTAATTACAAATACCTAAAAAAATTGCCTCTTCACATGAATGGGGGAAATTAAAAAATCCAGCTCAAATAAGACTTTCCGATAGACTTCTGTGGAGAAAAGTAGATCAACAGATTGTTTCAGGACAAAGCTAAAATTGGCCCCCACATAGGTGTTAAAAATGAATGATAACATCTCATGCACCTTGATTCTTTCATGAGCATGAGTTCCAGCTTTCAAACATGACAGCATCTCTGTTCATGACTTCTCATTGTAATTACTTAACAAAGTTGGTCGGTTGAGGATCTCTGCATTCCTTTATTTAGAGCTGAGCACAGTTCTTTAGAGAACCTCTAATATTCTGCAGAGCTGTGGGAGTCGGTCCCAGTTGGAGCTGTTGGAAGTAGAACTCTGGCCTTTTTGCAAAAGCCAAAAACCTGGAAGATGTTTCCAGGGAGTAGCATGGCCAAGGAGCATCCCTGAGGAACTGGAATTAAACTGTAGTTTTGTGGGGAATTGATCTGTGGGAAGATCGATGAATTGGTTGGACCAATTTGTTTTTTGTTTTTGTTTTTTAAGTATCCTTTCTAGAAACTACAAGATAATGTTGTCTCTGCCATGTAGAGGCTATCATTAAATAATGTTGTTGCTCTGTTCCTCTATTTTTTCTGTTCCTTGCTGAGTTCCTGTGGGCACCCTTAAGGTACAAGTCCCTTTCTGTGACAATAATAGATCATTCTTCCCAGTGTTCTTGGGTTGCCGCTTTCCCAACCGAAACATAAAATAAGACAACATCAAACTTAGGTCTCATGAGCTTAAAAATGGAAAACTTCCATGGTGTACTCTAAGAAACTGATGGTCTCCAGAGAAGCATTTACGAAGAATAAAGCATATCATGTGCTTAGACGTAGATGTCTTCTGGACTCTTGTGTAACACGTGGAGCAGTTTTATTCTCAAGGATGGAAAGGGAAGAGAGGGTGTGCCACGTGGTATGAGGTGATATAATGTAACGATGAGAGGGTTTTTTGGGTTTTTGGATTAGGGATGGAAAACAGATGGAAGAATGTTTTGTTTCATTGTTGTTGAGCTTGCTTTGGTGATGGATGCTGTTTCTGATATCTAATGATCAGTCTCTTTCTTCTGTCTCTTGCATTAGCTCATTCTCTTTCCTATTCTCTGACCCACATCATCTCACACCAGTTTGCCATCTACCATCCGATCACCAGTCAAGTTCTGGTATAGTAAACGTTTCGAGATATATATTTCATGTTATAGATGTTATTGAGATGATTGTTAATCGTAGCCAGTAGCAATAATTCAAATTATTGCAATTATAAAAAATTGCAAAAGTGATCCATTTTTTTCATGGTTACTCATAATGTTCATGTGTGACCAGGGTGCCAATTTCACTACATGCTTTTACTTCATATTTTATATGTGTATGTATGTGTCTGTTCATTGTGTGTGTTTAGGCCAGAGGACAACCTTGAATGCCATTTGCAGGGACGCAGTCCACCCCCTTTGGGCTAGCATTTCCCATTGGCATGGACCTCACAGAGTAAGCTAGACAGCCTGGTCAGCTACCCCCAGGGGTCACCCGGGGCATCCCCATCCCAAACATGGGGGGCACAGTGACATGCCATCACTCCTGGCAGTTTTACGTGGTTCTTGAGGTAAAATTCAGGTCTCATGCTTGCAGGGCAACTCAGTTATTTACCTAATCCAAGTTTTTACGTATTTTAGTGACTCAAACTATTTATTAAAAAGATCTACATCACTACACAAATAATTACAGTAAGATCTGAGTGATTGTTAAAAAAAATTATGCCAACTAAACTTAAACTTGCCCACTTGCAATATTTATTTTACCGCACAATTTACAGCTAGCTTTTGCACAGATAAAATGTTAAGTGATCTGAGTAAATGTACATCAGAAAACAAATTTGTACTATTTAATTTTTTTTTCCCTAATGGAATTTCTCTTGCCAACATTCTCTCGAATGTTTTATAATGTAGGAAAAAGCCAGATGCTTGTCATTCATCAGTACCCTCCAGTGCTTAGAGTTCTTATCCCATAAACAAGGGTTATGAACACGGTTGTGGTTGGGCCTGCTTTGATATGGAAGCTCATAACGTTCCTCTCGAGAGCCTGGACATGTAGTTAGCCCCTTAGGACTGTGCTCTATTTAGGTGGGCCGTGCTGTGTGGGCTCAGAACTCCTAAGCTACCAAAATGGGAGGGGCCACAGGAGCACTCATCCTTAGCACCCTGAGCTTAGCATAACTATTTCCCAAAAACGTCTTTAGATTTTTATGAATTCTATGTAAATATTTAGTTATGTATTTATTTTGAACCTGAGCTGGTCTCAACCTTGAGACTTCTTGCCTTACCCTCTAAAGTGCAGGGGTCATAGACACCTGCTGACACTCCAGCCTGCTATCATTTTGCTTTTGTTTTTTAAAGAAGACAATGAGTAACATAAAGAGGTTTGGGAAAATATGTGCAGCATGAGCCATGTTCTCTGTACTTCACTAAACTCCAGCTGCTGTTTGTCCTTCCGTGTACAATTCCACAAGTCAGCACTGTGGTGTTTGGGAATGGTGGGGCTCCTTACCTTGTTCAGAAGTGCCGACAGTTGGCTGGTGGGCGCACCACTGAGCTTTGTTCCAGAAGCCCCTGGGTGAGACTAGTACAGGGGTGTGATGTCCAGAAGGTGGATGTGGAAGTGACAGTCTGATTAGGACTGGCCACAAGTGTTTATTAATGACAACAGTAAGGTGTCCAAGATGCTTTGTCCCTGTTATTGAGACCCCATGAAATGCCTTCCTCCTTCCCTTCCACCTTAGTAGGGAACAGATGGCAAAACAGAATTTTTGCTTGTAATTAATGATTTTGTGAGGACCTGGGAGAGTGAGAAAAGCGCCCCCTCACACTTCCCAGGCACACAGAAAAACTTTTCTTATTTGTCATACCACACCAATTCTTAAAGGCTTCCCTGTGGAGCGTTGCCTCAGCTCACCTCTCCCCCTTCTTTATCCCTGACTTCTGCAGGGAGCCAAGGGCTATCAGATAGAGGCAGTCTGCCCTGACACACTGAGAGGAAAGCCAGGTGCCCATTGGGGTATTCACTGAGTGGTGTCTGTTTCGCTGTGTGGACTTCAGACTTCACCATCTCTGGGACTAGAACACAGGCTGGGTTTTCCCAAGAACCAGCAATAGAACTTGACTGGTATACTTGATACTTGACTGGTATCGGTACCCTTGCTGCCTCATGGGTGCCCGCCTGGCACACTTGCCCACATTGTTGGCTGTGACTGAGTGAATGTTAAGGGAATAATGACTGGAATGCTTTTAGTTTGGTCTTTGTGTTTATATTTCTATAGTGGCAGAATAGAGTAAGAGTATTTACCAATTACAACAAATTTCACCAATAAGAGGATAATTCTCATCGCAGGACATTGACAGCTATTTTTATCACTTTATTTAAAATTGAAATTTTATTTTAAAAATTTTTATCTATTTGTTTTATCTATTTGTTTACTTTACCTCCAAGTATGGATCATTTTTGGAGCAAATTCCACATAGCTTATCATTTACTTGCTAGTATTTTAGGGTGAAATTTTAAAGTATTTGTATAGGAAAATTTCTTATAGAAATTTAAATTAAAATTACCCACTTAGATATATCTTCTCTTATAGTATAGTTTCAAATTGTCTTGTAACATTTGAAAAACATTTTTCTTTTCTCCATGTCTTTTCTTGGCTATAATAGTAAAGCCATATTATCATGACATCTTTTGTGATCAAATTAATTCAAGAATAGCTGCTTAGCTAGAGTAGACCCATTGATCTATACCAAAGGGGAGGAAGGGCCCCAAGAACTCAAATCCCAAGTCCTTTGATGTGCTTCCCAGGTTGGGCATGCTTGCAGTGCCGTGAGTGAGTCCTGTTCTGGGATATGGAAGTAAGACTGGGCTTTAGCCTGTGTGCTGGCTTGCCGTGAGCTGCTAACGCTTGCCCTGGGGTCCTCCAATTTCCTGGGGTCACAGCCTCCTTCTTTCATTGTAAGTGCTTCCTTCCCCCTTTCTTGTCACCATGTAAGTGTGTGACGTTATGTGCAGGAGCTTCTTGAACAGATTTTGTTTAAAAGCCAGGGGGTTTGTGTGTTTATGTGTTTGTTTGTTTTTTAAGACAAGGTTTCTCTGTGTAGCCTTGGCTGTCCTGGACTCCCTTTGTATACCAGGCTGGCCTGGAACTGGTGCTGGGATTAAAGGCTTGTGCCACCACACCTGGCTTCAAAAAGACAGAGCTAAACAGAACAATTAATTAAATATGTGGAAGAGAGGCTGTGACTCAGTTTTCTGAATTGAACTGCATGAGCCCTATGGATGTTATTATTAATGAGTGCCAGGTTCTAACCTTTTCAGGATAGAATCCCGCTGCCCACCCCCATCTCTGTTGCCCTTAGGAAACGAGATAGGGAGTCCTACTCTCTCAGAGACCTAATAGCTCCTATTTGCTGATAAATAGACACTTTCCTTCCCATCCCAGGCACATCAGCTGGATCATTCCGCCCATTACCTTCGCCTGAAATTCCTAATGGAGAACAAGATGCAGTTCTACATTCCGCAGCCTGAGGAGGACATTTATGAGCTGGTAATGTTTATGATGGCTGTCCATGTACATTCTGTTTGCGATGGTTTTCAAATTATGTATGTACTGTGGTAATTGTAGCTGGAACAAGCTCCGCGATGAATGAGCTTCTTTCAGAGCTCCAAGTCTGGCAGAAATCACCTCCCTTTATTACAGACATCCCAGAGTAGAAAGCCGCTTTTGCCTGTCCAGAAAGCAGTGCTGCACAGTTGCAAACCGCAGATAACACTCAGACAGGAGTTTAGTCAGCGTGACCAGTTCTTGCCGTAGACTTTCTTTATAATTGGTGACTCTAAGATCTGTTGGCGGTTGTCACAACAAACATGCTCACTCCAATTTTGTGCAATTTCTACATACTTATCAGAACTGATGGATCAAATCTTGTGGGAGTTCAACCCCCCTCCCTCCCAGCCCCTACCCTAGCTTAGCTATCTGATGACATCACCCAGCTTGCTGGAACTGCATTTATATAGGTTCTTAGAGACGTCTGTGGACGTCTGACTTTCAGCAGAGGCAGAGGACTTGTGTTTTGAGCTGGACCTAGCTTCCATCTGTTCTTCTGCATACTAATGGCAGGGAATTGACAAACAGAAAGAGACTGGAACTAAACGTTGCCAGGTTTCACAAAGGGCAGAAGGATGGTTTCTCGGTACGTGTTAGTGGTTGTCTCCTCGGTACCCACTTGCAGGTTGCTCTTTCTTAGCAGAGTGATGCATTGTTCAGTTCTAATAAACAATGGTTTGGGGAACAAGGTCCTCTCTTTGAGAACGTTCTGGCCTCTCGGTACTTAGTCACCCTTCTGGGGGACCACAGAGCTGTTTGCTGTGGATGTGGAGAGCAAAACAGAGGAGTGCCTCAGCCTAGAAAGCAGAACTGGAAGTACAGCCCAGAGGTTTCCTATGGAAAGAGGAACCATGGTGGAAGATGTCATAGGGAATGTCTCAGATCACCTTGAACTTTACTTTTCACATTAAGGAACGGTCACACTAGTCGTTAGCACACAGTTTAAAGAGCTTTGACAGATATATACAGTTATATTTCCACTGCGCCAGTTATGATTTGGAATGTTTCTGCTAGCCTAAAATGTCACCTCAGATCCCTCTAAATGTTCCTTTTTTTTTTTTTTTTTTTTTTTTTAAAGGAAATATGATAGTATTCTGTGACTATCTGATCATGTTATATATTGGAAAAGGCTCAAAATGGGGCTTAGAAGGATGGGGGCTTCTGTGGTGAAGAACACTGACTGCTCATGCTGAGGACCCAGCCTTAGGTTCACAGCATCCACGACGTGGCTCACAAAGTGGCCGTAATTTCCATTCTGTGGCGTCTGACGCCCTCTGCTGGCCTCTGTGGTCATTGCACACATGCGGTGCCCAGACATAACTGCAGGCCAAACACTCACATATATCAAATAAATATTGAAAAAGGAAAAGGACCAAAACGATTACTCCACTCTTAACCACTGTTGACTGTTGATGGAGGAGGCCACATTAACAGTGAGGAGCCAAGTGCTTCTTCTGAGAATTGAGTAGCCAATGTTTATGTTGTGTGAAAGGATACAAAGAATGCTTTCCTTCCTCAAAGAAGAAAGGCATTAGCTCAGTCCCAATTCCTAGTGCCAGATGCTTAGGAGGTTAAGGCAAAAGAATTACATGACCCCCAGAGGGGTTCAAGGTTAGCTTGCAGAACAACGTAGCAAGATGTTTCTGGGAGGCAAAAAAATAAATTAATTTAAATTAAATTAAAAATCCATGTATGGTATGGTGAACATCATAATTCCTGCCTGGGGAGATTTAGGCAAGAAGGCTGAGAGTGAAAGTTTGGGGTCAGCCTTGACTGCACAGTTGCAGATCATCTTGATACGTAACTTGGAAGTACATGACCACAGACGTCAGAGAGGAAAGGAACATAAAGAGGCTGGGCTGATAACACTGCAATAGATCATTTAATTTATGCCTTGTGAATTGTGACCTTTGCTTACAATAAATTACAGGGCTCATAGGCAATCGCCTTCTGTGTCCCTATGTACCAGGCACGTGTGCTAATTGAGCCGTGACGTTAACATTTTCATTACTCACATTATTTTTTAAAAGCTTTTTAGATTTATTTATTATCATATATATATATATGTATATTAGTGTCTTTCCTGCATGTATGTGTGTACCATGTACATGCCTGGTACCTAAAGACTGAAGAAGGCGTCACACCCCACTGGGACTGGAGTTACAGACAGAGGTAAGCCTCCATGTGGGTGCTGGGATTTGAACCTGGGTCTTCCACAAGAGCAGCCAGTGATCTTTACCACTGAGCCAACTCTCCAGCACTCCTCACACACCGTTTTTAAGCTTCAGATATTATGTGGTCTTATCCAGTTGAGGTGATGGTGTGCCGAGCTCAGTCTGTTTAGGTCTATAATTGTACATGTTATAATTTTAAAAAGTCTTAAGTACAGAGGGCCCATTGTGTTCTCTCTCACCCTTTGCAAAGGTCTCTGGCCCGGAGATCCCCAGTGAGGCAGTTGGCACTGTTCTGCTTATGCCAACGCCTGCAGCGTCCCAGGTTCTCTAGGCTTTATATGATCAGGGCGGCTTCTTGCCTGACAAAGCTTAGACCCTTCCCAGAGTAATACTTACAGTCACATGAGATAGGATATATAGACTCTGCCATGGCTTAATTATAACAAACTACTTAGCAAAAATCAGTTTTAAATGATAGCTAACAGACATGGTTAGCTCACCTAATGCTAAGACTGAGTAGTAGGTACAGTAGCTACTGCTGCTCAGAAGTCGTGGCAAATATGCAGAATATTGTGAGATGTTAGTAGCAGTGAGAATCCGATACTAAGATGACTGTTTTCTATTCAGGGTGAAGCCACAGACACTCTCAGTATTGGTGTCTGTGCTGCATGTGCATTCACGATCAAAGGAGATGCTGTGTTTTGTAAATATTCTGGGTGGCTTTTACTTTTGGTCCTACGTTCACAGACCCCTGGAATCATCTCAGTGTTGCCTGGTTTGGATCCTTGCTTTCTTTAGATCATTCATCTGGGTGTGGTGTCACGCCAAGGCAGGGGCTTGATGAGCACAGTGCTCCTTGAAGCTTTCTGAGAGCATATTTGATTTCTTGCCCCTTTCTGAACAAGCAGCGGCCGACGCAGTGTTAAGCAGTGCTGTCACCTCACCTGAATGCCAGTGCCGGGCTCTGCAGCCGCATGCAGGTGTCTGACCCTCCCACCTGCCCCAAGTCCAAATCTATGCCATCAATGGCAGAAGAGCGAGTGCTGAGCTTGCACGACCTTCTTGGAGAGTGATGATGTAGTGGGCAGGCGGTTCCCTCGCTTATGAATATCTGCCAGTAGTTACTGTCTGTCTGCTTTACTGGTTATCTTCATGTAAATGTTACCCATTTGGCTGTTTCCTCACGACTCGTTAGTTGTTGGGACCAGTCCATGAAACAGTCACAAACTTGGGGTTTAGTCTGCAGATCTCACACTAAATGAGCTCTTGATAAAGTGTCAGGAATGAAATGTGCCAGCAAAATTGATTAATTAATTTATTCATTCATCTAGCAAATATTTACTGAGTGTTTTTTGTGCCTGGCATAATCTCTAATTCTCACAGGGTATGCGCCAAAGGCGGGGGACGTCCTGTTTCCAGAGGAGCCTCTCTTCAGTTTGCAGAATTGCACATAAGAACATGTCATTGTTAGCAGGTCTCGGGGCTTGGAAAAGCACAAAGTTAGGGCAAGTGGATAGAAAAGTCTTGCCAGCCAAGCATGAGCTCCAGAATTCAAACCTCAGCACCCCTGTAAAAGGTGGTACAGTGGTGTGCGCCCTTATTCCCAGGGCACGTGGCAGGGATAGCAAGGGCCTCAGAGCTCGCTGGCTGGGCAAGCTGAATGGGCAAACTCCAGGTTCAGGGAAAGACCCTATCCAGAGAGCAGAGAGCAGCTGAGCAAAACACTTGACATCCACCTCTGATCTCCACATGCATGTGTAACACGTGCAAAAATGAAGTGACAAAACTGGCTCAGTCTACGGTACGGAGGAAGTGGCTTAACTGGTTATGCCGTGCCGAGAGGATAAAATGGTGAGACGTGTCAGACACGAGGCTTGAAAGGAACAGGGAAGCTGTGCAGATAGACTTCAAGGGAGAAGGGAAACCCCTGGACATTACGCATTGATTCTACATCTGTGGAGTCATCCAGCTGGAGACTGAGTGCTCAGAAATAAAGCAGAAGCAAAAGCAAAGCTCCGAGATGTTACTTCTTGATAATATGACTGGACTGAGTGTACAGGCTTCCCGGGTTCCTACTCCCTATATTACAGTGTGCAAACAATTTGCCTATCATTTATGTTCTCCTAGGTAGGTATCAGTTGCAAGCTAAGGGAAATTTCAGAGTGTCCAGAGATTCTTAGAAAGGATTAGAGGTTTATGCGAATACTACATCGTTTTCCGTGAGACAGCTGAGTGTGCATGGGTCTGGGGGCTCCGGGTCGTGGGAGCCCTAACACCAGTGCTGTGAGCTATGTAAGGATGACAGTAGCTGGCCTCTTTTGTAAGAGGCTCCTTGAGGTTGCTGTATGTGTGGCAAATGCACCACAGGACGCAGGCCAGTGGGCAGGCAGAATCACTGCAGGCCAGGGCGCTGTGGCTGGGAGGAGGGAGAAGGGGCTTAGGCTGCAGCGGCCAGGGAGACAGGAAGTCATGACATGATTTCATGAGAACTCAAGTGCCTGGCTATTCAAAACGGTGTTAAGATCTGATGATCTTTATTGTCTGGCTTTTGAAAGGGGTTGGGAGGGATGCCGTTTCATTAATTTAATGAAACAGAGGTGCTTTAATATGTGTGACAGTTGTGCACAGAGTGACCAGATTTCAAATTTCCTAGCTCAAATACTGTTGCTTCAGGGAAAAACATTTTAAGGCACAGCGTGTTCTTGAAATTTCCTGTTTTATTAGAGTTTTTTGCCCAACCTGGCCCCTGTCTCAGTCTGCTCAAGAGTGAGCTTGTGGTTCCCGGGCTGGTTTATATGCCATGAGCGAGTGTTTGTGTGACACTGAGACCAGCGGAGAACAGTTTCTGCACAAGGTGTATCCCCCTGGATATCCGCAGACGTGGTCAGAACTAACAGTTGTATACTGCCACCTGGCGGGAAAGATCAGCTGTCACCCCATATTTAAAAGCACATCACCAAGGCTCAAGTTCAGCAGAGATGAACAACGGGTAATGCATTTTGCACTGTGCGGCCCTGCTACGTCAGCTTCATTTAAATGATTCTTTGTAGATTTAGTGACTGTGTTTTCTGATCTTAAAATCACCGTCACTGAAGTCTTTTGATTTAACTTTGTGAAAGATTTCTGAAGTATCTAAATAAATTCACATTGAATTATAACCCCTGAAACCCGGGCTGTACCGCCAACATCCCTAGCTCTAACTCCATCACGTTGTGTCATAGAACACTGAAGAAAGAAACTTGTGTTCTCCTCTTGCCTGAGTAAAATGACATCCTGAAGAGATGAGGCAGGAGCAGCCATCACCAAGGACTGTGTTTCAGTGCCTTAGAATGAAGTTTCTGTTAAATTTTATGGCTTGCGATTTATTTTCATGTCAAGATCAACAGTTTGCACTTGTATTTTGCTCTTTTGTTTTGTTAAATTTGGATTTAGCTTTAGGCTTTCTTACCTAAGAAGGTTCATTCCCCTGACCTTGGCCCCCTTTGGGTTTCACAAGTTGCCCAGGAGTCACCACAGTAGGGAGAGAGAACCAACCATATCTCTGGGGGATGCAAGACTGTGTTCAGATCATGTCCTGCCTATCCTTACAGACTAATTGAAGTGCTTTTTCACCACCTTGTTTGTGAAACAGAGATTGCAATTGTGCCATTATTGGATGGAAATTCATGTCTTACGAGATTAGGTCCAGATATAGTATTATCAGTTAATTTAATCAACATTTCTGATATGTGAGCTATACACTGTTTTAGTTTTGAGTTCATACAGAAATGCGTTCTAGACTGTATTGGGCTACTAGATAGCAGATTGATTTGGATACTTAATTTTCTAGCTAATTGTGTTTATTTAAGCGGCTACCAGAGAATCTCATCACATGCAGTTGTTTTCAGTATCAACATTTGTATCCACCAGTTTATCCTTCTGTGGACTTTTTCATGTGAAGGTGCTGTGTGAAAACACAGCGATGCCTTTTATTTTGAAGAACTTCACTCAACAAGTTTATAACCTTCTTTTGATCTTGATGAATCCTTGCCCTAGTACTAGAGGTTTTAATGACTGAGGCATTATTTTTTAGGTCTGTGATGAATTTAGGGTGTTCTTTGGAGTGATATATGTGTGTGAATTAGAAACCTAGCCGAGCTTGGTGGTTAGAATTCTTCAGTTTTCATTTTAATAGGTTAAAACTCAATAAAAAGACTGATGTATGTATTTTTGTTCAAGTATCAATTACAAAAAAATAGATTTACAAAATGCTGACCAATCTTACGAAGCTATTTGTGATGAGACCCTAATTAGCCTCCTCTCTCTGATTGCAGCTTTACAAAGAAATTGAAATCTGTCCAAAAGTCACCCAGAATATCCACATGGAGAAGACAGACACGGCTGCTGATAATTATGGTAGGTTTATTCGCCTTTGATCTTGGGTGTTTGTGTTTCCAGTTAAAGCATTTCCTGTGTAAACAGAGCGTTCACATATTTACAATTCAATAAGCCTTTGGGGGCTGTCAAACAACACATCTGGCTCCTGTACTGTGAAGAGCAGCTGAGCTGTGAAGAGACATGCTCACCTGGGTGCAGGGAGGGAAGCCTCTGGCCTTCAGTTTCTTCACTTGAGTCAATTCTACTGTCATAAGAAAAGAATGGGGGGGCGAGGGTTAAGAGCACTGCTGCTCTTACAGGCTCCAAATTCAGGCCCCAGTACCCTCGGTGGCTTACTCCAGATCCAGGGGGTCCAAACACTCTTCCGGCTTCTGTGGTACCCATACTTGTAAGTACCATCCTTAGACAGAGAGAGAGAGAGCTCTTAAAAGAAGAAACTGACATTGTGGGAGTGGATTACTTTATTTCCTGTTGTGCAGGGAAGGAAATATTCCTGTGCCCACGAACAGGCCCCGTTACACCTTTCTCTAGGAGGAAAGTTAGAAGAACTTACTCGTTGCTGTGTTGGGATACCGAAGACCACCGCTGGGTCTTCGGTGGTGGGCACCGGTGGTGCCCGGTGGTCTCCTTGAGTGTGACTTACTACAGTGAAATAACACAGAGCAAAATCACCGAAGACCAAAGGGCAGGAAGAGAATGCAGGGTCAGCAGGCGCAGGCTTCTACGTTGCTCTTGAGCTGGATCGAGAGGCCAGAATAGAGTCCGCAGAGTCAGAGTTGGCAGCTCATAGCACAGTCTGCTGTTGGGGACTTGTAGAGACTCAGTCTCTGAGGCCTTCCTGGAAAGCAGGTCATCCAGACACTCTGCCTGACATGGCCAAATCCTAGGATCCCTGGAGGAAAGCAGTCACTCACTCTGAATTGTGTCTTTTGTACTGCTTAGACGTGCAAGCCACAAAACAGTGACGGGAATTTCCCCTCAAAGTAAGCGGTAGATGCTGGTCAAGGGCCAGACTAGTGCAGGTCTTAAAAAAAAAAAAAAAAAAAAAAAATCACAGACCTGCCTGCTATGTGACGCTTCCTATTTGGCTGTCAACATTGCGATATCATCACTGATTTCATTAGCTATGTGGCCCTTCCCAGGTCTTTCCGCCTACCTTTAGCTTAAGTGGTAACAGGATTGGCGTTTGAGTACAGTGAGTGGGGAAGTCTGGGTAGTGGTGTATTAGCTGAGGTGAAGGTAGCTGAGGTAGCAGACACTGGAGCCCAGTGTCCCAAATCTGCATTTCCTTCTCACACTCTCTGTGTGCTTTGTGGCTGCCTGGAGCGGCTGTCACCTGAGGTGACGACGACGGCTTTGCCTTTGCAGGGAGGAAATAGAAGTGGTGAATCAAGTCTTACTCAGTGACAGTCATAGCTCTAAGCACATCACAAAGTCACCTATCTGCAAAGGAGCTGGCATGTGTGGGCCTACTGTGTGTGTGGGAAGGGCCTTACAGCTCCTGGTGAAATGTCAAGACCAAGGCTTACACGTGTTTGAGAGCTTTCTCTGAATGCAGCTATTAATCTTGTAGTGTTTGAAAATTTCCAGAGCCGTCACAGACAGCTGCTATTATATTCCTTCTGCATCTCCTCCCGAAGGCAAATAACCTCATCAGGATGCTCATTAGAGTGTTGTGGCCTAATGAATAGAACCTAATTTTATAGCTCTGGCCACTTCCATTATACCTTCATGCCATTTACTGTTTGACCCTCGATCTCAATACATCAGAAAGCCTGGAGGCCATTTTCAATGGCAAAGAATTAATGTTTATAAAGGGCCTATTATGCAACAGAAGTGTGACCTCCATGATTAAGGCCGTAATTGGTAATTGGTGGCACTGGTGTAAGCAAGTGCCTGATACTGGAACTCAGGTGCTCTATTTGTTGTGCCTAATTTCTGTCATGTGAGGTAAACCTCTTAGGCTACGACTGAGTGATTTGGGGACACAGAAATAGGCACTTGGCATAAAACAGCCCACAGATACCTCCATTTTCCTCAGGGGGCGAATTGAATTATAAGTTTTCCACAGGTGCCTGAAGTTGAAGAGAGCACAGAGACCTCTACCAATGTTTTTTCTCTTCTGCACATCCATATCAATAATAAAGTTCAAAATTTTAATGTGTATGCATACTTTGCCTGTGGGTTTATCTGTGTGCCATGTGCATGCCTGGTGCCATTCATTGGAGGCTAGAAGAGGGAACTGGAATAGAGATGGGTGTGAGCTACCTTAGGGGTGTTGAGACTCGAACCTGGATTCTATGAAAGAGTAACCAGGGCTCTTAACTACTGAGCCATCTCTCTGGCCCCTGATAAGCTTTGGCTTGTTAGTTAAGCACCTCAAGAGAGTACCAGCAGTGGGTGATAGTGAAGAACAGCTGTAACAGTATATTAAAATCAGAGTCCAGTGTGGGTGAGTACAGCCACAGACGGTAAACTGTGGGTGTGGGCACTGCACTTTGCAGACTCGAGCGGCTCAGACTGACTTAAGGAAAGGGCTTTGGTCTGATTCAGTTTTGAGTTTTGAGGCCACCAGTACTTCCGTACAGTTTACAGCCCATTGCTTGGAGGGTGAGGCCACACCACACTGATGGAAGAGCCTCTCAGAGCCAAACTTGGTTCACTCTGGAAAGCCCTGCCACACTGCTGGTGACTCAGTTGAGGCATAAAAGGGATCAGGCAGAGGAAGGGTTTATTGCAGCTCACAGACTGGGGTTGTGGTCCACTGTAATGGAGCCATCCTGGCTGCAGGAGGCTGAGGAAGCTGGGCACGCTATCAGTAGCAGAAAGCAACAGGTGCTCACAGTCAGCTTCCTTCTTTTTATGTCGCCCGTAGCCTTAGCCCAGAGGGTGCTGCCACTGACCTTAGTGTGGGTCTTCCCATTTCAGTGAACCCCAGTCGTGGCCAGTGACAGTATGAACCATCACATCTCATGGTCCTGGATGATCTGATGGAGTGAACTCAGTGCAGACCCAGCCAGTCCTCGCCTAGCCCTAATATCAGCCCAGGTGTGGCTTTCCTTTATGAGCCCACGTGTATTCAGGCCACCAGCACACACCAGCACAACACATCTTAACAGTGCTGCTTTCTATTTCAGGATGGCAAAGATGATCTAATAGCTCAACCAGCTGAGTAAATTTTCAAAGAGTAAACATGTGGGCTGGGTGGTGGTGGGCTCATGCTTTTTATTTTGGGAGGCAGCGGCAGGCAGACCTCTGAGATCGAGGGCAGCATTGTCTACAGAATGAGTCCCAGGACAGCCAGGGATAACACAGAGAAACCCTGACTGGAGAAACAAAAGAACAGCAAAATAAAACAGAGTAAACACCTGGGGACTTTTCTCTCCAGGCCAGCCCTTAGGTGGCGCTAGGCATGCATTATAGAATGAGCTCAGCTTGTGTGGTGCTGAGACCCTCTGTGAGTGGGAGTGTGCACAGGTCAACCCTGTAACTTTCCCTTGTTTCAGGACTCCTATATTTCAGCTGTGTGTCATCCTTATGATATGGGTGTCTGTACTTGAACAGCTATCCTGGACCTAGTTCTGAGTTCTCTGTTGCGTATTGTGTTGTGGACTCCCGTTTGGCCAGGAGTGTCAGAATGAAGGATTTCCTGGCAGTTTGTCGAATCAGATAGTGGCCTACTTTCTTCACTTAGTCTTAATTGCTTCCTTTCCTAGGTTGGTAGGCCACGCATCACTCATAATGCCTTCCTGTTTTACAACAGCAGCCTCCTAATTGCTGGCTACCTTAGCTTGAAGTTGAATGATCTCCTTCTGCCTCTGCTGGTAATCATATTGGCCTTTGTTAGAATTTGCTGAGGTTAGAGTGTTCCTTCCTTACTTAGAACCTTTGTTGACCGGCTATAGGAGCTTTGTGTTCTTTATTCAGCCGAACATAGTATTTTCCTTTACACTTGACATAGGAGATGGCTACACAGACCTCCCTGAAGTGCCTGCCCTGCACCGTGGTGTGGCCTCTGGTGAGAGGCTCCCCTCTCTGCCCCTTCACATTCATCTTCCGAGTGTTGTGTGTGTTTGTAAAGTTTCATCATCCTTGCCTGATCTCTGGGAAGGATTGCCCTTGGTCCTTTCATTTGCTCTGTTCACAATCCAAGATTGCCCACCAGCTTGAGAACTCCAGTGTGTTCCTGGTGTCTGTTTGTCTGTATTTTGTACCCAATTATCTGGTGCAGAATTTCACAGTTAATTGTAGGGTTCATGCAACATGAGGAACAGAAGGAAATTCCTGAATGACCCCTGTCAACTGTGGCTCCAGAGCAGCCCCTGTCTTGGTCTTGTTGTCTTCAAACTAAACAGGCTAGTTCTCAGCATGTCCCATTAGCATTTTAATCCCTCCCTCCATAAGAATGAAATTCAAACTGATAATATAGTGGAGATAAGAAGTTTTGTTCCCTGTCTGAGAGAGTTACAGGACTTGGAGAATTAACAGTGGCAGGTGGCCTTTTTTTTGCTCATACTGGGTTACCTACTTCCTGGTACTGTGAACTAAACAGAAAACTCAACATTAATTTTGCTTGAAAGTTCTTCATGGCTGTCTATCATCCGCCATACAATATGCTTCTTTCTTTCTTTCTTTCTTTCTTTCTTTCTTTCTTTCTTTCTTTCTTTCTTTCCTTTCTTTTTCTTCCTTCCTTCCTTCTTCCTTTCTTATTTCTTTCCTTTTCTTGTTGTTGCCTATTTTTTTTCAACAACCTTTTCTTTTTCCCTCAGCATTGCTCAGGTAGTTAATGTTCGGATGATTACTAATAGAGTACGAAATCAGTTAACCAGATTCCAGTATGAAGTGGTAGTGAGTTTTCAGAATGTGGTAAATTAAAGCAACGTCCATATAGCAGTACATATGGATGAACACACATCATACCCCGGGGCTGTGTGTCCTAAGATATAGACTGGCTGAGATATAGACTGGTTAGGGACCATGACGAGATAAGCCAATCTGTCTGTTTTATGCTGAGTGCGGAAGCAGATGGAAAAGGCAAATGAATGTCCTTTCCCAGCAGACATGGCGAGATAAAATGATGCACCGTGGTCTGCGTCAACAGTCCAGTGTGAAGTATGAAGAGTAACGGACCTAGTGGCATTTATTTATTTCTTAAGCAGCTACCTTTAGAATGATCTAAAAATACATATTTTTTTCCTGCTGTGTAAGACAATCTCAACAACAAGAAAAAAAAATCCAAACCTCTGTGCTCACAGCAGGTACTTCCTGTTGCTGGCTAAACATTCAGAGCTGTGAGCCCTGCAATCCGTCTTGTGTTCTACAGGGTTTTTGCTTTCTTCTGTGGACGAAGATGGTGTTCGAAGGCTCTACGTGAACAGTGTCAAGGAGACCGGGCTAGCTTCCAAGAAAGGTAAGGCTGTGGATGCCTTGGGTGTTTCTGTTTTTGTCATTTTGTTTTGCTCTTTAGTTTTTGAGACAGGGCCTTGATGTGTATGTAACTAAGGCAGGCTTGGAACTCATGGTGTGGCTGGGGCTGCTCTTGACTCACACTCTTTTTGCATTGGCCTCTCCAGCGTTAGGATCCACAGACTTGACAAACCCCACCCCTGACCTCCCACCCTTTCGACCTTGTCTGTCTCATAGTTTCCCTTTGGGGTTTTTCTCTTTGATAAATGAGAAAGACATTTTTCAGAGGGTTTGTGTATAAAGAATTTTTCTCCTTCAAAACATTCCAGGGAAGTGAGTATCCTCCTTGAATTTGGGTGTACAAGAAATATCAGACTAGTAGTTTCTAGGTGTGACGGTGACCCTGTATCCAAGGCACTACTACAAAGTTCTCTTCTAATTACAATGGTTATTGTTTATCCTCTGGGGAGATCTGGGGTTTAGAGGAAGCAGAGCTGTGGTCCTCCCTAGCCTGAGGCTGCAGCACCCTTAGAAATGGCTCTTCTACTCTGACAGAGTCTGCAGACATTGATTTTCAATCCAGTCCCCTCATCTCTGCTGTCAGCTCCCCCCTGTTATGTCTTGCCTGTTACTTGTGGCCCTCCAAGAGCTCAGCATGCATTTCGGCTACCTTTGGGCCCTGTGTGTTCTCAGAGTCCCCTCCCAACCTAGATTACAGTGAACTGGACCCTCTGCATCCATAGGCTGTGCGTTTGTGAATTCTACCAACTACACATCGAAAATCTTTTGAGTGAGGGAGTGTTCGAAAAGTTATGCAACACATACAATACATACAACACATACAACACACACAATACATACGTGTATTACAAATAAAAAGCAGCCAGGTAAGTGTCGCACACTGTGATCGCAGCACTCGGGAGGCAGAGGTAGGCACATCTCTGTGAGTTCGAGGCCACCCTGATCTGCAAATCGAGTCCAGGACACCAAGGATACACAAAGAAACCCTGTCTGGAAAAATAACAACAACAAAAAAGTTATGCAAATGCTGAATATACGCTCTCCTTTGTACTTGTCATCATTCCCTAATTGCTATAAGGTAGCGAACCATTCATGTTGCTTTAGGCATTGCATGCAGTATGACTCCATTATATCTGTGGACATTGTCAAGGGCCATCCTAGACTCCATCTGTGAAGGGGAGCAAGAGAAGATGGAATTGTCCTCTCCCTTAGTTTTGGATCACTTATAGCGGAACAAACTCGGCAGCTGAAAGGCACAGATTTTTTTTTTCCTCTCACAGTTCAAGAGTCTAGTCTGAAGTCAGGGTGTTGGGAGGATTGATTCCTTCTGGAGCCCCAGGGAAGAATCTGTCAGATGCCTCTTCTCAGATCTGGTGGCCGCCAGCCATTCCCAGTGATCCTTGGCTCGTAGCTGATGTTTCCATCTCTCCCCCTGTGACCCTTGGTTCGTAGAAAGAACAGAGGTTGTTTGGTTTAACACTCACTCCAGTTTCCATCAGTTTTGTCTCATTTGAGAGTTTATTTTGACTTAATTATGTCTGTAATATTATAATTATAACAATTATATTAATTATCTCCATGATATGTGCCCACACCTCTTTCCAAAGAAGGTTGCTTCCCAATACTGTAGGCAGACATGAGTGTTTTGGAATCTGTTTTGTTTTGAAGGGGACACTGTTCAGCTCATTTATAAAAGTATGAAGTGGGTCAGTATGGCTGGGAAACTACCTTCCTTTCGCTATTGGTATGGAATTTTTAGTTTCACTGAGGTGGTGGGAAGATCATAGAGGAGCCCAGCACATCTGGGCCAGCTGTACTTAGACATGCTTATCCAAGTGCCTTCCATGAAGAACTCTGAACGGAGCGCTGGGGGACAAAGGGGTACCGATTCTTCCTGCCTCCATCCAGGTAGTGGATAAGCACAGCACTGCATGTTCCAAGGCTTGTGCATTCCCTGTGTGGATCATTTCTCCTTGTGCTGTAACCATCAGAGAATCATGGTCCACCGTCTGTGCACAGAGAGGGCGAAGGCGGGATTCGAGTAGTCAGAACCACTTACGCATTAGCAACCCTGGGGGAGAACCGCCTTTGTGCTCCTTCTATGTTTTCTAGACCACAGGCAGTCTGGAGGCTAGAGTCTGTGGAAGCACCGAGCCGTGCCCGAGCTCTGAGCCGAGACAGGGCACGCTCCCCTCCAGACCTAGTGACTGATCGTTATCACTCTCAGCAGGATGAGTGTGCTGTTGGTGCAGCCCCGGGGGTGGGGATCTTCTGGCTTTAGTCACATCCTGTTCTAGTTCTCTGAATCTGAGAACCTGATGCTTGGTAAAAACAAATGTCTCCCCACACTCTACACCAGGCAGCCAGCGTCAGGTGAGGCATTTGGGTGTTAGAGGTAGCAATTAATGCAGACTTAGAGCCGAGCACACTTACTTCGGGGCTCCCGCTTGTGTGCTTTGAGTACCAAACGCTACCACCCCCAGATTCCATCTATGGTTCCAGGAAAGTTTGGTTCTGCCATGCGGCCCAGCCTTTGATACCTGTAATCTGTGAGCTCTCCTCTTTCCCACATTCAGTGAGTCCACGTCTGACCACTCATTAGTATGTAGAATAGGGCCGTGTCTTGCCTTTTGAACACAGCCCAGGTGCCTGCAACCCTGTGAGGAGAGCGGCCAGCGGATGCTGCCTAAGTGGATCTGAACATCCAGTTTGCACTAACAGATGTTTTTTTTTTACTGCCTTCAAGCCTCTCTGTTGGCCACATTGGGCTTCAGCTATTTCATCCTGTAGTTGGGTCCCATGTTCCCATTCCACCCGGCCGCTGTCCACACACAGGCTGCTCTTAGCCAGAGTTCATGGTGGCTGCTCTTACAGAACTGACGTTTTGTACCTTATTGTATTCCTTGAGCCTTCATCCCCAGTCACCATGGCCTTGTTTGTTTTGGACCATGGTTATCCCTTTGAGGTCACCTAAGAGCCTTACTGTCATCTAGTATTTTCATGATGGCTGCACAGGACATAGCCTGGTTGGCAAAGACATTTGCCATCTTGCTCCAAACAGTTTGCACACTCCATACATATACTTTCCACGGTCAGTTCTTATTTCCGGGGTCACTTGGGCATGGGTAGCAACATGGAGAGCCAGTGTCTACTGAATATCTTCAGTGATTACATGATTGGCTTCATTTGCTCTCTTACATATGAGATTGAAGCTGGGGTGACTCAGGAACATCAACCCTCACAGAGTCTGTCCACACCAAAGCTTCAAAAAGGAGCAGTGAGCAGTGGCTCACAGCACTGCTGATGGTCTCCTGTCCTCTTACTGCTCATTCTGAGAATAACTCACCCTGGGGTGTTTTCCTGGTGTTGCCATAACAAAATACTAGAAACGAGGCTCCTTCCAGCAGCAGAAACTGATGTCCTTGCAGTTCCTGAGAAGCCAGTTGAGGTTTCACTGGCCAAGTTCCCCCTGAACCTTTTGGAGAGAGCCCTCTCTGGTCTCATCCAGTTTCTAATGGCTTTGCACATTTGTGGGCTCGTGGTTATGACAGTCCAAGCTCTCCTCCATCTTCACCTGCATACCCCCTTCTTATGAGTCTGTCTTCATCCAGTGAAGACATGTCGGTTGGCACAGCCCACATGACAATCCAACATCTTATGGTTACAGTGAAATCCTTTTTCTGCGTAAAATTGCACTCGCGGGTTCTGGATTAGGGACAGAGTCTTCAGGGTCAGCACTCAGAGTGCAACTGCGCTTCTACTGGCAAGCCCATGAACCTGGAACCTTCCTTCTGAGAGCCTGCAGAGAGCCTTCTGATTTTATATTTTCTGCTTAAATATTATATAGCTCCAGATTTTTTTAACCTAGAAATGAGTTGTTTAGGGCTAGAGAGTTGGCTCAGTGATTAAAATCACTGGCTGTTCTTTCAGAGGTCCTGAGTTCAGTTCCCAGCACCCATATGGTGGCTCACAACCTCTCTAAATGTAGTTCCTTGGGATCTGATGCTCTCTTCTGGTTTGCAGTCGTACACGCAGACAAACACACACATTAAAAAAAAAAAAAACCTCAAAAACAATGAATTGTTTATGCAACAGAATTTTACTTTTGACATAAAAACATTTCATTTCTATTCCTTCCTCACTCAAGGATTTTTCTTTTCTTTTTTTATTTTTCATGTATTTTATGCTCAGTAATGGGTTTTATAAGTTTTGGAAGTCTGAGTGAGGGTAGCCAGGGAAGTGAGAACTCTCCAGAATGATCATCTGTGGAGTTAGAGCTGGGAGCCATGGCTGCCGTGGGTGGGGTGGCTTCTTTCGGTTCCTCTCTGCCTCAGCCCTTGATTCACTTCCCTTTCCTTGGCAATGTGGCCTCCCTCCAGCCTCCCTCTCTCCAGTGGCTGGACCATCTATAATAAAGGTTGAGTCGTTCCTTTGTTAGTCACAGCTTCTTGTTCTCCCAGGCTAGGCTTGTTCTCAATTGTCCCTTCAGGTCCCCAGGTGCCCTGCAAAGGTTGCAGGCCCCCGTGGGGAGCCTACCAAATTGAAATGAAAGGTGCACTTTCCCGGGTCCTGGGGTCATTTAGAGGCAACAGGAGTGATAACAGCTGCATTTGATTCTGTGAACTTTTGTCACTCTATGTAACACTGTATTTAAGTTTGGGGAGAAACAAACAAACAAAACAAAACACAGCCTTACTTACAGTGATAGAAGAAACTTCCTGCATTTTGGTTTCGTAGAAATGATGAGTGGACACAAAGTGTGTACAGAACACTGTCACCAGCATTCCCTGAGAGCCGCATCCTGTGGGGTTAGCCAGAACTGGCATTTGAAGAAAGAGACTCGGCATATGCTCCGAACACATTGACGAGTGTGTTTGTAATGAGTTTGTTTAGGTGGTCCAGCAGGGTCAGAATAGGACGAGAGCAGGGGCTCTCAACCCCTGCATATCAGATATTTTACATTATGGTTCATGACTGTTAAAGCCAACGCTGGGAAGTAGCAATGAAATGATTTTATGGCTGTTGGGGGAGGGGCACCACAACATGAGGAGCTGTATTAAAAGGTCGCAGCATTAGGAAGGTTGAGAACCAAAGCACAAGAGCCTTCTCACACCCGTGTGAGCCAACTGCATCCTGCTCCCAGCAGCCCTGGGGCTGAGGTTCACCTCAGGAGAGAGTGGCATGCACTCTCTGGCAGAACTTCTAAGTGGGTATTGCTCTGGCTTATGTGACATTAGAACTTTTCCATCTTGCGTTGGCAGGCCTCAAGGCGGGGGATGAGATTCTCGAGATCAATAATCGTGCTGCTGCCACCCTGAACTCATCTATGCTCAAAGACTTCCTCTCTCAGCCCTCCCTGGGCCTCCTGGTGAGGACCTACCCCGAGCTGGAGGGAGGAGCAGAGCTGCTGGAGAACCCGCCCCACCGGGTGGACGGCCCTGCAGACCTTGATGAGAGCCCCCTTGCCTTCCTCACCAGCAACCCAGGTATGCTGTGTCTAGGGCTGTGTGTCACGAGGCTGTGTCTGGGGAAGGGGGCCACGCTCCACGCACCTCAGGGCTTCCTCCTTCAGGTAGAGACGGCTGTGAGTGAAGCTGATGGTTGACCCCTGCTCCCTATTGGCAGTTCTGAGGGAAAGGGAAGGTGTCATGGAATATCTGTCTTGCTATGAATCTTCTGGTCACACTCAGAAAGCTTTGTGATCCTTTTGCTCATTGTCAGAGAGAGAGAGAGAGGTGAGTGGCAGGAGGCCACCATTTCACGGTTGTCGATGGCGATACGGGAATCGTATAAGGCTCTGTGATGCTGAATCCTCCCCTAGCCTTCTGTCTCCACCCTCAAAGTCTGCCCAGCCCTGCCTCTCTTTCCCTGTGTAAGGAGCTGGATGATTTCCGTGAGGAAACTTCTCTGGCAGGCCTTTGCTTAGACTCATGTGAACAGGAATTGGGTCCGTAGGAACCCTGCCCTACCCTGCCCGTCCTGCTACCCTTCCCCACATTCTTTCCTGCTCTCTCTGGCAGCGTGGGTGACCCTGGCCTTGGAAACCTTCCAGGGCCCCCCCACAGAGTTAGTGCGCCCCCCCCCCCCCCTCTCTACCCCGCAAAACGTGTCTCTGTGGGTTCCAGCCGTAGTGTGCTACTTGGTTTGCTTGGCTGGTTTTTAAATTTTATTCGGACAGGCCTTCACTTTGTAGCCCAGACTAGCTTGGAACTCCCTGACTAGCCTAGGTTGGCACTGGACTCTAGATTTCCCTGTCTCAGCTTTCCCAGTGCTGGGATTAAAAGAGAACAGGTCCATGCCTGGCTCGTACGATGCTTTTATAACTCTACTCTCCTCTCTTCTCTTCCCCTCCTCTCCCTTTCCCTCCTCTCCCCTCTTCTCTCTCTCACAGGTTTGTGTGTTTGTTGTTGGGAATGAGTGTGTTGTCTTCATTTTGCCTTGCAGCTCTTTGGACGTAGCTTCCCACACAGTGGATGAGCGAACAAAGGAACTGTGTGGATTATGGTGGGTTGACTCACTAGGCTTGATTTCAGAATTTTTTCCCCTTCACATTGTGTTTCCAGGGGGAGAAGGCAAGCTTGAGGCAGTTCCAGCCGTACACGTGGGTTGGTGGCAGGGTCTCTGCTGTCCCTGTCCTCCTTGCAGGAGCTTCTGTACTGTTCCTTGCCATTGCCCGAATGATATTCTGCAGCTCAGCCGCTTACGCAGAAAGCTCTGTGATCATCAATGGTTTTGTTTAGTGGCTCTCGGAAGACTCTGATAATTGAAGCTTCAGAAAACTGATCACGCTTAGTTACTGTTGACCTCTGGGCTTACCTGTGTCATAGGGGTCATCACACCTAAAAAGGAAAGGGGATCAAGACCACGGAGGCTATTTCCCCAGATGACCACAAGATGGCGCCTGTGATCCTACAAAACAACCCATGGCTTCTGTTCTGAGCCCAAATGAACCACAAACGTTCATTAGGCTGATTAAGGATTTTGTGAGCAGGTACAGGAGACGTGTGTGTGTGTGTGTGTGTGTGTGTGTGTGTGTGTGTGTGTGTGTGTCAGAGACAGAGACTGTGACTGCGTTTGGATTAATTTTCTATTAGTGTCACTTGTGTCATTTATAGATACAAATTCCTCTTTAGCGTATTATAATCCACAAACAGAAACCAGTTCACCCTTGTTGATTTCAAGTGGCTTGCACATCTTGGTTTTGCTTCTTTACCACTGCAATGGCAGATTGACTGGTTGTGGTGGCACGGCCAGGTCTGCAAAGCTAGAAATTTTTTTCTCTGGACCCTTGGGTATAAAGTTGTATGTCCCTATGTAAAACAGACCCTTGCTCACAGACAACTTGTATCCCTAGCTGGCCCCTATTTGGAAACCCCCTTCATCAGCCTCTTGAATATTGAGATTATAGTCAATCAAGCAAAACTGCTTTTAATGGAAAGTGTCTATCTGTGCCTGTATGTTAGAAGATCGGGTGTATTCTGTGTATACAGTCATTGCCCTGTCTTTGATGGAGTAGCCTTAAGCACAGCACTGGCTTCCCTGTAACCTCCTGTAGACCAGGCACCTGCGCAGGCTCCGTGCTGAACCCACCGAACACACCCTGTCCAAACCAGCCAAACTGCAACTTGGGAGTCTTCTCTAGAAAATGTATTCTTTGCTTTGTTTTTCCCTAACCAAGTGGCTGTGACTTGGAGCTCACGAACCCCACCTGCGCCTCCACCTTCTCCCTGTGGGTGGTTCCGCTTCCTGGTCCTCCTTTAACAGCACAAGATAAAAGGGGAGAAAGCAAGGAAACAGGGTGGGATAGCTGGGCAGCCTGCCCCACAGCAAGGCAGAGATGACACACACACACACACACACACACACACACACACACACACACACACCCGGCTGATGGCTGCAGTTACTGCAGGGCAGCTGGACAATTGGGAGGCTAAATTTAGATGGGACTAAAAATAGTCGTCCAGAGGGACAGCTTTGGGGTTTGATGCTGGGGTGTCTTGAAGGGGGTCATACTAAGTGTTTAGTGACCTGGACAGAGAGACCCGGGTGGGGAGTGTGAATCTCAGGGACTTCGAGGCCCATTTGAGCCCTGGTACTGTCTGCCTAGCACGCAGACTTGGCGAGACCTTCCCCTGCTTGAGGCTGTGGGTCTCTTTCAAGCTTTGGCTATTTTTGAACCTCTTTCTCATATAGAAGTGTGAACCTTGTAAGTAGAAACATCAGAGACTGGTGGTTAAAAAGAAGCCCCAAGCCAGGTTCTTTGGGGCTGTGTTCATTTTGATGTTAGTCCATGGTCCTATGGGTCCTGAGTCACCACTCCGTGCACTGTGTCCTCATTACAAAATGGAGACAAGAGCACACTGCCATCTTACTAGGTCCGTGTGATGGCTAACAATAAGGATACAGGAAACAGTTCACATCCTCAGCCAGTCATGGTCATGGAGGACACGGGGATTGTCTGACCCATAGCGACCAGCTGCTCCCCCTCCCTGCCTGCTGGTCCACTTCCGCCTGCAGCAGGTAGCCTGCCTGACGCTCGCTGCGCTTCCACTTCCAGGTGGAGAGGAGGGGTTCTGAATTACTGGATGCTGAGTCTCTGGGCCCCTTTTCACAGCCCTTGTTCTTGTGGCGGTCGCTTTAGACAGTGGTTTAGATTCCCTGCGTGACTCCCAATCGTACCTAGAACACTTAGGCCACTGAGGCTCCCTGTTTGTAGGCTCGTTTTTCTGTCCTGGGCGAGTGGCATCTGCAGTGTTCTGCTGATGTGCAGACCTTGTTGGTGCCATCCACGGTCTACTTCACGGAGCTTTTTATGTTGGAAGTCTGTTAAGTGACCGTGGAGTGCGTGGGGGGAGCACAGTGCCTGCTTAGCCATCAAAGCTTTGTGTAAGGACCGGCCCCTGCATATTCTAAGCTCCATGCATTCTAGCCATTTGCAGCCCACAAGCTGTGGCTGGAGTCTTCTTACTGGTCCTCTTCTCATCCTTGCTTTCCAAACGCTTGTTTAAGAACATGCCAGGAAGGCAGCCAGGACACAAAAAGGGCAGTTCCCCCAATGACTGTTATTCTAGGAGGATCCTTGTGAAGGGGAAGCCAGCGGGAGAACGTGGGAAGGGTGTGTGTATAGTGTTTCCAAGAAGCCCCTATTAAGTTCTGACGGGATTTGTTTTGACTATGGATTGTAACGTTTCAGGTCCTGTAATTCTTTGGTGTGAGGGGCTATTCTGTTCGTCCCTATAAGCTTTTGCAAGATGGTAGTACCTGCCCAATCCCAAAGAAAAACCCTCAATGATTGCCACTGCCCCCGCCCCCCACCACCGGCAGGGGTTATTCGAAGGTGTACAGCTACCTCCCTTAACACCTCAGCGAGCATCGGTGCAGGAAGGCAGGCAGATCTGAGAGCTTCCCCAAGCTTCATAAAACATGTACCGTAGTGTCTCAGTGTGCTCAGTGACTGACACACCCCATTTCTGCCGTTTGTACTGAGAGGAGAGAGGAAAGCTTATTTTGATGTTGGCTTCTTTCTCCCAAGTGAGTAAAATTATTGTGGTACAGGATAGTGATCATGGAATTTTCCAATGAAACAAAGATATTCCCAACAGCAATTATGCAAAAAGCCAACTTTCTGCAAATTTTAAGACTTATCCTTAAGTGGCCTCAGCAATTTTAAGTGTGTGTTTAGGGGCAGGTGTTGTGATACAGGCCTGTCATGGCAGCACTTGTGACGGGCAGGATTGCTGAGAGTGAGAATTAATCTTAAGTAATGTAGCAAGACCGCCAAAAGCACATGCACACAGGCTCTCTTAAGTTCTGTTAGGAGAGCCGACCTTGACTTCTATGGCCGTGCCTCTCTGCTGCATCCTCCCTAGACCTTTTCTTGGCTGGCTGAAGTGATGTTCATTTGTGGTAAAGACACTGGGCTCCCTCCCTATCAGGGCTGCTGCTGCTGCTTCTTTGAAAAGTGGGTTTTCTTGCATTTTGAGCCAGAGAAAGCTGAGCCTGGGCGACTGACAGCAGGCCAGTGACACAGGCCAGAGATGGGTCAGACCAGACCCGATTAGAGAGCTGGAGACCCTTTGATAGGCCTCCGGCACATCTGTCGCTGCTGAGGGGAAGCTGTGGGCTGCAGTGAGCGCAGATGCACGTCCTGTAGGAAGTAGATTCCCTGGCGCCTGGTTCTCAGGAAAGGCCCCCATGTGTGCCATGCACCTTGGTTCAAAGGAGGCATTGTTTGCACCAGGCATGAACAGCATCTGCCTAGCCTGTGCAGTACAGAAATGGAGGGCTCTGGTTTGTTCTGATGTGGAGATTTCCTGAGGCTCTGCATTTAGGGAGCAGGGAGAGGCGGCATGAAAGAGCAAGTGCACAGCTTTGTCTTCCTGCAAACAAACCTGGTCCAGTCTTGGGAGGGTTCCCTGAAACCTCACAGATACCCAGCCACACATGGTCCCTGTTTGTCTGTCCATAAAGCTCACAGCCACGTGTGCCTCTAAACTGCTGGCATGCCTTGCTTTCTGTCACTTAGCACATGGCCTGCTTCTCCGCGTCCTGCTGGGGTGTGGAGGATCCAAATGCCTTGTCTTGATTTGTAGCGATATTTGATTGATGGAATCTGTCGGATTCAGTGTGTGACTTCATAGACTGGGGTGGGGGAGGCTCTTTATGTTTTTGTGTTTTTAAAAATTATTAGTGTAGGAGCTGGAGAGGTGGCTCAGCGGTTGTGAAGCTCTTACGAAGAGCCAGGTTTGATTTCCAGCACCCGCATGTGGCTCACAGCTGTCTGTAACCCCAGCTCTAGGAGATCCAATACTCTCTTCTGCCTCTGTGGACACGAGGGACACACATAGAGCACAGACATACATAATACATACATGCATGCATATATGCATATAGGCAAAACACTGTACACATAAAATAGAAATAAAGACCTTTAGAAATCATTAATGTGCTTTCTACTTTACTCTCTCAACAGGCTGACAAGATTATGCCCAAATCTATAATGTTTATGTCTTTTCCATAGTATTTATTCTATGTCCTCGTATAGGTGAGCCTGTGTGCACATTGTACATGTTTATCATGCCACACATGTGGGTGTTGGGGACCACATGCAGTCACTTTCTCCTTGTGTATCTTTCAAATTGAATTCAGGTGTGTAGGCTTGATGGCCAGCTGCCTTTCCCTGCTGAGCTGCCTCTCCACACTAATTTATTTCTTTTTGATACAGGATCTTTCACTCTACCCCAGGGTGGTCTCTGACTTACTCTGTAACTCAGGCTGACCCCCCTCTCCCTCAGCCTCCTGGTTGCTGGGCTCCATGCCTGTGCCAGCCAGCTCCACTCACAGCATTTTTAGCTGTCTCCATTTTACTGCAGTTTTGTTCTATAATAGTTCTGGTTTTGTTGGTGCCTATGCTGACGCCATGTATGATGGGGTGAACATGGAATCCTTTTAACCATGTAGCTGTGACATGACTGAACACGAAAATGGAACCACAGCCCAGCAATTGAATCCCAGATGGGTGTCTATAGGGTTGTGCAGTCTTTTCTTGCACCCCTCACCCATCCGTCAGTCATGGTTTTTCCTCATTTAAATTCCAGTATTAGTAATAACTTCTAAAAGGTCATTTCCTGGGGGCTGGTGACCTGGCTTGGTGCTTAAAGGAGTAGCCACTGAGCCTGACAACTTGAGTTTGAGTCCTAGGACCCAAGCGATGAAAGGAGATAGACAGTTCCTGAAAGTTGTCTCTTACACACACACACACACACACACACACACACACACACACACACACATACACAGTCCACACACTCACATTTTCCTCTTTCGGAAATGTTTGAACTAGAGAATTTGCTTAACTTGAACACATTGCTTATAGATCTCATCAGTCAAGGATTTTTTCCCCCCACAAGGCCTTGAAGAAGGGCAAAATTATTATGGTATGATCTAAATAATTAAAAGATAAATTGTAAGGTAAGCCGTCTGGATGGGTTTGCACTGTGCAGGTCTTAGTTGGGGCCTGGGGGGAAATGAGTGACTTGCAAAGGTTTTCAAACCATAAAAATGCAATTGTGATATGGAAGCAATTTAAAAGCCAAAGAGGAGCTCTCGCCCATTCACAGCAGTGGGCTTTATTTGTAGTAGCTTTGAGACAGCCGTCCTAAGGCTGCTCTGGCCTCTTCACTCTTCCGTGGGAGCCCCCTCTGTGCCTGGCCGTGTGCTCAGGGCTGGGCTACAACTGTCCCTTGCTCTGGTGGTTTCTTCAGCCCCCTGTAAGCCGTGTCCTCAGCTCCTTCCTTGATTGCTAACAGAGCTGACTGGTTCCTGGTAAGTGGGGGCAGGAATGCTCTGAACTAGGATAATTCTCTAGTAACAACAACACTGCTCTAGAAAGGTGTGTGTGTGTGTGTGTGTGTGTGTGTGTGTAATCCCACTAAGCTGAGGGCATCCAGAGAAGGATCTGAATGTGGGAAGGTGTCTCCTCTGTATTTGGATCCTGGCCCGTGCCTTCCCCTCACCTCTTCTCTCCTGTTTTCTTTGGTTATTGTTGCAGAACACCTCATGCCCCCAGCCTCACTCTGAAGCCTGGCAGCATGGGCCAAGCCCAGGGGGCTGGGGACTGTCCTGTCTCTGCCTGGAGTGGCTCACATGGCTCTTCCTGAGGATGCCCTGTTCCTGCTCACGTGTACCTCTGTGAGGCCCGTCATCTCTGAGGCTGGAGTTTGAGGTTTCTTTGCACAGTGAGCAAGAACAGGAACTGTGCAGTGGCCTGGGGCCTGGGGCCTGGGGCCTGGCTGGAAATGTGTACATCTTCACTTATATCATTTCTGCCAATCAAAGCAAACTGCAAGCCAGCCAAGGCTCTTGGTGTAGGGAGCAGTCTCAGCTCTAGGTGTCAAGCAGGGCGGGAGGGATTTTTGTGAGCTGCAGGTCGTTACCTTCACTCTAGTTAGTTGTTTTGTCTGGTATGTTTTCTGCTGAGAGACATAAAACTTGGATTGTTTGTATTTTCGTCTTTATTTTTTCCACGTGGGCCACCCAAGCACTTGTGACATTTGTCATATGTTCCGTCCCTTTCCTGGTGTGTCACACTTCCATGCAGGGGTGGGGCTCTGCAGCAGTCTCTCCTATGCTTGCCTTGTGTTAATGCACACTTATCTTCCGTTTCACGCTCTGGCAGGGAAAGTACCTCGGTCTTGTTTTTCTTCCCCTTTACTGTCTATGGTGTTAATGAGCTTTTTATTATTATTATTATTTTTTAAACTTAGTTCTAGGAAAGATATTGCCGATGTGGTCTGCTTGTGTGTAAATTCTCCAAGTGAAGGCAATGTCATCCTTGAGTACATGGCTTGCTTGGTAAATTGCTAATCCTTGGCACTAGGGCTAGGAAGTCATTTGTGAATCAAGCTTAACTGTTAAGTGTCTGTAGCTTCTGTGTCCTGACTGGGCTCATTGCTTTTAGTCGCTTAGAGAGTGCTCTGTGTGCTTGGCTATGCTTGCCGTGCCTTGACTCTTTGCCATATGTTCTGGTCTATCTCTTGTGTATATCATTCTGTTGGGGCTTTGTCTTACACTATCTTTATTTAAGTCTTTAACATTTTTCTTAGAAGATCCGTGTATTCTGACCTGTTTCTATGACCACACTTCATTTGTCTCACTTGTTTTCCCTTCTCTTTCCCGAGTTGCATTTTAAAATTCCATTTACAACTTATGTAACCTGTTCCCATTCTTGTACTGTTTGCTCCTAACAGTCTGGATATGATTCCTAACTGAGCAGAAAGTAAAGTTAGCTTTCCTACTTCCTCTTGAAGAATTGAACATCTGTGCAGTATCTTTGAGTCTAATGACCCTCAGCTTTGTTTTAATTGTATCTTCTTTGTGTGTGTGTGTTTTTTTTTTGTTTTTTTTTTCCTTTTTTGTAGTAAGCCTTACCTGTGTGAGTGTCACACACACTCTAGCCCATTGTGTAAATCTGAGGCCTTGACACCCCTAATGATTATTGTCTGTGGGAAGTTATTTGCTCTCTTCTGCTTTCTCCCCAAGTTGTCCTGAATTGTTTTCTTTCATGTGGCTTCAGGGTTGTGGGTCTCAGAGAGGATTCTCTGCATGTTCATATTCTACTTGGGAAGGCGCTGATGCATAAGAATCTTTCTACTTAAGGTGTGGACCATGGACCTGAGTATTGACTGGGAACATTCAGAGCTACTACAAAATACGGGCTATTAGCCCTATTCTATGACTGTTGAATAGGGATCTATGTTTAACCAATCCCCAGGAGTCCAGATGTGTTATTACTGTTGTTGTCCCCTGTCGTGTGTGTGTGTGTGTGTGTGTGTGTGTGTGTGTTATGCATGAATGCATGCATCTATGCATGGGTGTGGCTACATGTGTGTATGGGAGTACATGGACACGTGTCTGTGCAAGTGTGGGAGCCCCAGGTTGATGCCAGGGCTCTTCCTCCGTCAGTAACTTGCTATGCAGATGCCTCCCCTCATGACCTAATTCGTCTGCCTTTCAACTGCCTCCCCAGCCTCAGCTCTAGATACCACCCCATTGGCATTGGGGTTATGGTTGCAACAGAAGAACTATAGCGAACAGATATTTTATCCATAACAATTTCTGTGTATTGTCAAACTTGTAAAGGATAAAAGCGTGTATGAAATACCATATCAGTGACAATAAAAATGCCATTTATTGAGCCAAGACAATGACCTGTACTGGGAGAATCATCAGTATGTACACGTCAGTACATCAGTGTGTTCACTTTGCGCCACCATCACACCAAAGGCTTTTAGTTGTGACTGCGCTTGGTGACCTGTGCTCTCTTCTGCTTCTGCGTGGCAGGGCACAGCCTCTGTGTCGAGCAGGGCAGCAGTGCTGACACAGCTCCAGAAGACGGCGAAGGACCAGACCTGGAGTCTTCGGATGAGACAGATCACAGCAGCAAGGTGAGAGGTTTTCATTTTCACATGCCATGCCCTCCAGGATCACAGCTGACTCGCCACCTCTACAGCTGTGTGTGTTTCGGCGGCCTCTCTATGGGACGAAGTGTTGTTACTTCTGAGCTGTTACTAAATCGCTGGATATGAAATCCAAATCACAGGCCCGCTAACAAACCCATATGGGAGAATACAGGGCAGAAATGACTCGTAATGAATTGAAGGCCTCTCTCTTTAATTTCTGCCACGGCTGGAGCTCCCTGTTAATGCTGTAATTTCATCCCATTTCCTTCCTCCATCTTCATTTGTAGAGGATGAAGCATCATCCCAAATGTGCATAATTGAGTCAGCACTGCCTTCTTGCTACTTAGGGGTTCTGTAATGAGCTGGTTTTTGAGCAATCTCCTTTCAGCTCTTGCTCAAGGTATGCTTTTTTACATTGAAGGGGAAAAAAAAAAGAAACAATTTTTCTATTAATCTAGTTATGCCGCTCTTCAGTTGAACACAGTGAGCAGAAACTTTCTTTTTGTAAAACATTGAAATCATTGCCGGCAATTCTGCATGCTTTTGGTTGACTTTGTTAAGTGTTCTGGCTATCAGTAGCCCCTTTGTTCCAGAGTTTCTGAAATACGACAGTGTCGAAAAACTGTATCACTTGGGCTGGAGAGATGGCTCAGCTCTTCTAAAGAAGCAGGGTTCAATTCCCAGCACTCACATGGCAGCTCACAAGTGTCTGTAACTCCAGTTCCAGTGGATCCGACACCCTCACACAGACAGACATATAGGCCAAACACCAGTACACATGGAATTAAACAAATAAAACAAAGCAAACAAACAAAACCCAGAAAACCCCCAAATCCCATCACCTCACCCAAAAGAAAAGTTTCTAGACTGTGCCACTGTATTAGTCCTTTTCTGTTGCTCTGATAAAAACACTCTGACTATTATCTACTTAGGGGAAGGGAAACGTTTGTTTTGTCTTATATTTCTGTTCACACTTGATAGGCGTTAAGGCAGGAACCTGGAAGACAGGTTCACGCTTAACTATTTTGTTTCTCATCCCCTCTCCCCTTTGTTTTTTTTTTTTGAGACAGTGTGTGTCTCACTATGTAAACCTGGCTGGCCTTGAACTCATAGAAATCCCTTTGCCTCTACCTTTTGAGCAATAGAATTAAAGGCTATATCACCATGATCAGCTTACTAACTTTTTTTATATAGTCCTGAACAATCTGCCCGAGGATGGTGTCACCCACAGTGGGCCGGGCATTCCCACATCAATTAATAGCCAACACAGCGTCTCACAGACTTGCCCAAAGGCCAGGCTGTCTGGGCACTTCCTTCTCTCACACGCTGGCTTGAGTAAGGTTGACAGTGGGCTAACGAGGACAGTCACCTTGTTGGATAACACTGATCTCTACACCAACTGCCCACTCTTTTCCTTGACACCTGTCGCTTCATCTGAACAGATCTTGTATGGGAGACTAAAAGAGGGGGTTGGATTTCCTGGAGCTAGAGCTAGAGCTGGAGCTGGAGCTGGAGCTGGAGCTGGAGCTGGAGCTGGAGGCTGTTGTGAGCTGTTAAACTGGGCAATGGGAGCCACTCTCTGGTCCTCCATAGGAGCAGTGTGCTGGTTGGTTTTTTTGTCAGCTTGACATAGGTTCAAGTCACCTAGGAAGTAACCTCAGTTTAAAAATTGCCCCCATCAGGTTGGCCTGCAGGGTGGGTGGTGCCACCCTTGGCAGGTGGTCCTGGATAGTAGAAGAGAACAGGTTGAGGAAGCCATGGAAATTACCAGTAAGAAGCTTCCTCCGTGGCCTCTGGCTTAATTCCTGGCTGGAATTCCTGACTTCCCTCAGTGATAGACTGTGACTCAAAAGTACAAGACAAATAAACTCTTTCCTCCCCAAGTTGTTTTGCATGCTGTTTATCAGAGCAGTAGAAACCCCAACCAAGACAAGTATTTTCCTCAGTCATCCTGTCTCTCCAGCTCCTGGTAGTAGCCCTTAGTAGATTAAATTTCTCATTTAAAAGATATGAAAGCAAAAATTTTAAATTGTACTGACAGATCTTGGTGTTTGGGTTCCACTGTATATTAATTAGAAATAAAGTCATGCCAATTGTGCATACTATGAACCATTTCATATAAACTCATCTCCACAACACTCCTGAAAAAAGATGCTGTGGAAGAGCCTGGGGGCTGGGGAGTTCTGTGGTATTAAAAGCAAATAAGAACCCAGCCTGGCCCTAGGCCTCGTGTATTGATGCCGGCATTTCAATTACCCACAGCCAGATTGTTTTGTGCTGGCATTAAGTACTAGGCTTCATGAAAAAAGGGAACTGATTTATTAGTGGTGCTAGAGGCCAATTAGATACACAGCCATGAACCATTTAACCGCTTTCCTAATGCTTAATCTTCCTCAAGTGTCTGTTGATTAAGCTTAAACGCTTTGGTTGCATCGACTGTGTTGGTGCACAAATTCATTTTTAACTTGTTTGCTGCTGTAACCTGGAAGGGATGATTAAGCCTTGTCTGAGCGCACACACCTCCATCAGGTGGAGAAATGTACCTGATAACTAAGGAGAAACTGGATGGTGACGTACGTGGCTTGGCAGGCCAGGGAGCCTGTCGCCAAGGCTGACAATCTGGTTTCTATCCCAGGGACCATGTGGTAGAAGGGCTGTCTGACCCTGCAAACCGTCCTCAGGAACCATGGTATACCCTGCACCCATACATGACTTCTTCCAACAGAATAACAAAATGATGGTTAGGTTTTTCCTTTTTCTTGTTGTTTTGTTTTTAAAAGACAGGGTCTCACTATATAGTCCTGGCTGGCCTGTAGCTCACTATGTTGACCTGACCATACTGTCCTCAGACTCAGTCAGATCCACCAGCTTCCTGGGGTTAAAGGGTTAAAGGAAGCCTCCTGCTGCATTACCAATTTTTATTCTGGTGGGAGATGTGAAGCTGGAGACCCTGGTGCTTGTGTGTGTGTGTGTGTGTGTGTGTGTGTGTGTTTCCTTCTAAATGGGCTGGATGAAGTGAGAAAGCTGTTGGTGTTCTCTGTCTGTCTTTTAAATGCAGTTTAGCTGTGCAAGGCTGTTTTGGAGCTGAGCAAGGGGGTAATTGTGAGCTTGTTCCCAGGAGATGATTCAGGAATGTCACAGCACGGGTGAGGTTGTGACAGGGCAGGGGAGTCTAGTCGCCTCCTTTTGTCACCGCCTCCTTCCTCTGCTGACATGGTGTGACAGCCTTAGGTCTTTTTAACCCTAGTGACTTATTTGCACTTTGTGGAATGAAATGCTAATTAGCTGAGGTCAGGACCCCTCACCCCCTGTCCTGCATTTCAGGGCCCCTGGTGGCTCTGACATTGTTTTCCATTTAGAAAATGAATTATAATAATTTTCAGTGTGTTTCCATTCCCTGCTTCTGTGTTCCTTTTCATCCATGTTGTAGCTGCTTCGGAAGCGTCTGCGCTTGTAATTAAGCATAAGTGTAAACTGTGGCCGGTGGCTGGGTGCACCATTGAAAGAATGTGTCCGTCTGGTGTTGTTTCCTTTGCCTCAGCGAGAGGAGCTTCAAAGTTCTTCAAGCTAGGCACTTTTAATATTCCGGTGCCATTCGAGATGCTGGCCAATCAGCTGATCCTGCTGGCGGCAGGGCAGAGCCACCCGCATCCTGGGGAGGCACTCTGTGCATTGTTTTCTCGGCTGCTTTGGCTCTCTCTTTCTGGAACTTTTGTTGTGAAGCCAGGTGAAATCAAAGCATGAATTCTTACCTGAGAGACAGCCTTTGACAGCCCTCCCCCCAGGAGTACAGAGCCCAGAGCCGGGAAGCAGGTGCCGCTCTGGGGGTTGTGGCCACTGTCAGTTCTGCATTGAGATGTGGTCACCAGTCAGCACGGGAAGAGCGGCATGGGATATCCTGGTGAAAGAATGCTCTCTGCGAGCTGGAAGGCGGCTGGGGCTTTCTGAGTATTTTAAGAAACTTCGGTTTCCTTTCTGAACACATGAGGTGCTAGGAGGAGTTACCATGAGCCTGTATCCCTGAGGATGTCTGCACTGTGGAAAATGAGGCGCAAGCCCAGGCTGGAGAATGACAGGGCTGACTCTTTCTACCGCACGCTTCATCTGGTGAGCGCTTTGCTGTTTCTGTCGAGCTGTGTGCGCTTTGGGGAAGGCTTGCTCCCAGGCTCGAATGACAGTGCTCATGTTTGCCCTGCATCTCTGTATGTTATCCCCTTAACAAAGAACATATATTGCGGTGGTGTTTGGAGGATGGGGTTGGGTCAGTTGTTAGCATGTAGTTGAATTTGTATTGGGTCTTTATCTTTTTTTTTTCCCCCTCTCCGGATTTAAGTGGTAGAAAGCTGTGACTTAAAAAAAAATATTTATGTTTTTAACTATGACTGGTGTTTTCCCCTTTTCTTTTGGCTATTGAGATTCTTTGATGTGTTTTGTGTCTAATGCACTATGCCCTCCCTCCCCACCTCTGACTGCGGACTGGGAAAGCAGCGTTCAGCAAGCAGCTGGGACCATGTGTTGCTCCTTGGGGTGCTTTGGGCCTCATTTCTGCTGAGTTGCAGTTGGTAAGGAAGGGTTGGCACATTGGCAGTTTAACATTAGCTGACCTACTTCAGAAGATCAGCTCTGATAGGAAAAGAAAATGCAGTAGTGGGCTCATGGCGAGGAGCAGCTTAACAAACTCAAGCAAGCCTTCAGAGGCTGCTGCTAACATCCCAGTCTGCCAGCCTGGAGAGCGTGTCATCTAATGAGAGAAACTTTGACAGTGCCTACACTTGGCATTTGTTAGAAGAGACCCAAAGCTAGTAAAGAATTACAGCAGCTATGAATGACTGTAATGCCCTCTAAAACTGTGAAGTGTTTTTTTTTTTTAAATCCACCATCTCAAAAAAAAAAAAAAAAAAAAAAAAAAAGCTTAAATAAAGGCTGTGAGATTCGAAGCCACTTCTCCTGCTTCAAAATCCGTGGGAAGTGTCAAATCGGTCAGTCAGAGAACAGTTTTAGAAGTTGCTCATCTGGAGGCAGACATCGCCTTTGGTGGTTGCATAACAGGAAGGCTTAAACAGCTGGGTCGCTCCAGTTGGTAGTGTGTCCTTAAGAGCCTGCTCCCTCCTTTCTTTGTACGTTCTTTTCATCTTGAACAGGGGGGGGAAGGATGTTATGAACACTGAGCCTCATGCTGGCCTTGGTAAGGTGGCCCATTTCCCTTTTTTGTTGTCTTGCCTTCTCTGTTTGTTGGCCGACTGTTGGTTTTGGCTGGGGGGAGGGGCGGTCCACCTCTGACCCCTTCAGCAGTTTTAAACTCTCCAGTGTCTGTAAGTGCCGCTGTCTGGTTTCAAGGTGTACTGGTGACAGTCATCAAGAGACCTATGTTACCTGCTTGGAAGTGCCTGGCCTGTCTTCCTCTTTTCCCTGAGCAGGGTGCTTTCCTGTAGGAGTGTGTTGGGAACCCCTCACCCAGGCTGCCTGGCTGGGCATGTGTGTGATAGCCAGCGATGTAGTGGACAGTTCTTTCTCTGTGCTGCCCCATTTCAGGTGCTACGGACAGGGTCATAGTGACCCTGACCTACATTAGAAGTTTGGCCACAGAGGAGGGCCAAAGGGAGGTAGACATTTTACGGGGCGACAATATGGGAAATCAATAACCTAGAGAAATTCCAAGGGAGCCCTGCATTTCATAGTTCCTTCAAAGGACATTTTGGAGGTAATACTTTAACCAACCAAAATTCTCAAACTTCATAGCATCCTTTCAATTCTTTCCAAATAGAAACACCCTACTCATAGTATTTATCATGTATTATAACTTATTAATTCCATGAAGCTGTTTTATTTGTTTTAAAGTAACATGTATTGGCAGTGAGGGGGGGGAAAAGGATCTGTTTAAAGTCAGTACCTTGGGTTACACCCAAAAGTGTGTATCCTGAGTTAGGGAGCAGAATGTTGTAAAGGGACTCTGTTTAGCATCAGAATGCTCAGGAATAGGTCTAATGAGGAAGGGGTGGTTGAGGCTGAACCCTCCAAAGGGGTGGAGCTTGTAGGTATACCCAAGAAACTAAGGAACAGCCTCTCTCTATTTGTCGTGGCTACACCGCGAGACCCTCCGTGGGTGCCAGAAGCCAATTTATGCATGAACTGCATTTTTTCTTATGCATACATGTCTTTCTTTGCCAAAGTTCAGTGTTAGTAAGCACAGCAAGAGATGAATAACAACTAATAAATAAAGCAATTGTACATAAAACATATAAAAACCTAAGAGCATATAAAACCTTTTGATAAAGGTTTTGTAAACAAAACCTGAAATCGTCAAGACAGATAGTGTTTTCTGATGGTGAGAACTGAAGCCTCTGAAAGTGACCCCAAAGAGAAAATTGAATGCCCACACTTTAGAGTAACACACACACACACACACACACACACACACACACACACACAGGAGAATGGCCAGGCTCTTTAGGGTAGGCATCCACGGAGGCTGCTGGGTATGGAGGACAAGAGTGGCACCACCCTAACTAGACACAACTTCACAGAGGCCAAGACAGCTCCCTTGTTCATTGTCTCTTTCCCTTCCCCTCCCCTCCTCTCTCCTTCTTTTCTTTTTTCTTTTATTTTTCCAAGACAGGGTTTCTCTGTGTAGCTTGGCTGTTCTGGACTCTTTGTAGGCTAGGCTGGCCTCGAACTCACAGAGCTCCACCTGCCTCTGCCTCTCTGAGTACTGGGATTGCAGGCCTGCACCACTGTGTGTGGTGTTCACGTTCTTGAAAATGGATATCTCTAGGTATTTATGATATCATGGAGGAATGCAGAGCGCAGAAATCCCCTTCCACACCTTCCTATTTCAGCAGAGTGCAGCGGCACCTCCAGCATGGTGGATCAAGTCCTGAAATGGCCTGCTTCTGCTCTATGTCAGAACCTCTTACAGTGCTGGCCTTTGTGCAGTTGGGGGGTCTGCTTGGAATGACCTACAAGGTCACATGGGTATTGTCTCAGTGATGAAAATACACAAAAGGGTATTTTGCTAATAACTGAAATTGGGTGATGGGTGTGTTTGCCGTGGGAGTTGTGTGTGAAGGACAGCCAGCTGTGGTTACAGATGGATTTGACAGCAGCATTGTATAAGCGGAGGTGCCAGAGTTTGTTAGGCTCCTTGGCCAGGTGGCAAATCAGAGCAGCCCAGGGGAGTTGGTAATAGGAAAAGGATAGTGTACTAGGTTATCAGCTCTTACCATCTTCTGCTCACGAGATCTTCACCAGAAGGGCACATTTTTATCCCCTCATCGGAGCTGCACTAGAACATGCTGCCTGCCTTCATTATCATTAGATCATTAAAAGAGGGCACGAACAGTTTGTTAAAATGGATGTATCTGTTACCTTGTTTCTATTATTATGACAAAGCCCAACTTGACTATATCAAGATGACCCCAAGTTAGTGAAGTCATATCAACTCCATTGTTTCTGCACAAACAGGCTTTGGTGAAAAGCAGGTAGTTTCTTCTTTTTTAGCAATCTTGCTGAGATAAAACTCACGCAGCATACAGTGCAGCCCATTTGGGTGAATTTTCTGCCACCGAAGGCAAGAGACTTTGTGGGGATATTACATGTCTGAAGCCCACAGATCCCTGGAGGATTTTGAACAGGACCCGTGACGGCAGCATGCTCTTTCTGGCAGTCAAGTGGAGTTAGCAGTGGCCATGAATAAGCCATGGCAATTTAATTAGAATCATAGCTGTGAATTGCTGTTCGGGCTCTGGACTTTCCTGCTCTGTGTTGCCCTTAATGAGTCTTTTTTTGGGCATTCTGAGTAACTTTGCCTGTGTTCTCTCTTGTATATGCAGATCACCCTTCACTGTGTCTAAATTCTGTGGAATACCTTAGGTCTTACCTCTCCCGCCTTAACGTGCAGCTCTGTGGACCACTGTTCTTCCTAGATGATAAAGGAGTAACCGTTTATCAGCACCATCATTCCCTGGACGAAGTACACTTTGTGTTTAGGCTTGAAATAGACAATAGCAGGACTGAAGAGAAATAGAGGGTAGAAGGTATCCACCCAACATTATTGATGTGCATTGGACAAACAAACCAGGTTGCTTAGTCCAAAACAGTGCCCGGGCAATCAGTTTGATGAGACCCCTAATTGCTACACTCAGGAAACAGAGACAGGTTTGGATGTCTGTGAGTTCGGGGCCAGCTTGATACATATATATCAAGTGAGCTCTAGTACAGCCAGGGCTGTATAGTGAAACCTTGTCTTTAAATACAAACCCAGGCCAAATACCAGCATCTTTATATCCCACTGTAGATCCTGACCTAAAGCATCTGAGCTGTGGCTCAGGCATGTTCAGGAGATGTGTGGCTGCAATGAGGGAAGCTGCTGAGTGGCCCATGCTTCTGAGAGAGGCTGGGCATCGCTCCATCGGGTGGAATGGAGAATGCTAAACTGGAGTTGGAGAAGAAAACCTTGGGCAATTATTGCAGCCGTCTTGTCCTCCTGAGGTCCACAGTGGCCTGTTTTAGGGTCACCTTCTGCTCAGAGGGCAGTGGGAAAGCTGGAAATGGCAGAATCACAGAAACACGGCCATCTGTCTAACTGTGGGGTTTTGAGTGGCCACAGATAGACATTGTCTTCCAGCATGCCAGATAAGTAGATAGTGTACGGAACAGGGTCAGGTGGCCGAGTAAAAGCCTGTTCTTTGTGTTACACGCTGTTAGCTCCTGTGCCTCTGTCTGCTCACTTGTCAGTTTCTCATGCAGCGGTTCCAAACCTAGGCTTTGGGCTGGAAATGTGGCTTGGTGAATGAGCAGTTGATCCCAGGAGCATCTCTTTCCACCACCTCCCCAACTCCAGTACCCTCCAAAATCACAGGCTCTGAAATGTGGGTCAGAGTCCAAGCCTCAGCTGTGTGACTTTGGCTGAGCTACTTAGCCTCTGGGCTGCCTTTGTTTCAGTGGATCAGTGGGGGTTGCAGTAGCCCTTCTCACACTCCTGTGAGCATTGACTGTCTCAGCCTAGTGTGCCCAGTCATAGTGAGGTAAGCGCTCCCTTCCTAGCCTTTGCTGCTGTGGTTGAAAGCCCCCAAGGAACTTGAGTGTGGAACAGTTTGGGAAACATGAGAGGTAATCCATATGTGACAATTCATTAAGTTGAAAAATGCTTTGAGGAGGGCCAGGTGCTCGCCGGGCTCCTTGCTAGGGGGCTGACTCCATCTGCTTTGCTCCACAGAGCACAGAACAGGTCGCAGCGTTCTGCCGGAGTCTGCACGAGATGAACCCCTCTGACTCCAGCCCGTCTCCTCAGGAAGCCACTGGGCCTCAGCTGGGAACAACGCGACAACTGTCAGATGCAGATAAGCTGCGCAAGGTGATCTGTGAGCTGTTGGAGACTGAGCGCACCTACGTCAAAGTACGTCCACCTCCCGGCCCCAGGGCCTTGCCACCTTTTCCAGAAAGAATGGAGCAGACCACTGCCTGGTATAAACCTATACCATGGTCCAATCGCCAATGTCAAGATCTTGATTTCTCTTTCAGAACTAGAATATTGATTGATAAACAGGGATTCTCAGTTGTTATTTTGTATATTTGTATGATTGGTTGTGAATATTAAATCATCTCTCTGGCTTTTCTAAGTACATTATAAGCTACTACTAAATTTGAGTTCAGGGCCCGGTGAGATGGCTCAGTAGATATGAGTACTTGCTATGCGAGCATGAGGACGTGAGTTCAAATGCTCAGCACCCACGCTGGCTACACATGTCTATAATGACTTCTCTCGGGGACAGAGAAAGGCAGATCCCAAGAGCTTAATAACCAGCCAGCCCAGCCCCAAACCTGGTAGGCTCCAGGCTCAGTGAGAGGCCATTTCTCAAGGAGATAAGGTGGAGAGTGATGGAGCAGAGCTCCTGACATCTTTCTCTGGTTTCCCCAGGCACACGCTGGGTGTTCGCACACAACACACACACACACACACACACACACACACACACACACACACACACAC